>NW_008705618.1:24313-29177 GCF_000186865.1 Aureococcus anophagefferens
GGATGTGGTATGCAGCAGAACTTGTATGCTGGTTTCAATGTTGCCATCGTAAGAGGCCACAGTCTTCTTGGCTACTTGCTGGTACCTGTGAACGTAATCTAACTGTGCTACCTCGCCGAGCCTGGTGCTCCCTGGCACGTCGCTGTGACGCTAACCAGACAGACACCACAGACACAGAAGAGCGCTATGCTCTCCTGCCCCTGCTGGCTGACACCCATTCAGTTCGCTCAGGCTGTCTATAAAGAGCGCTATGCTCTCCTGCCCCTGCTGGCTGACACCCATTCAGTTCGCTCAGGCAGTCTATAAGACTTAAAACTGAATTGGAATGTATTAAGGAAGGGAAGGGAAACTAGCAGGATACGCAGTAGGAGCACAGTGGGGTATGGTGCACTGCAACATCAAGATGCAGTTCACTGAGGATGAGGGTAGAAACCTCTCTATCTCTCTATTCTCCTTGGGCATAATAATAAATAATAATAATAATAATAATAATAATATCAGGCAGTGGTCGCTCTTAATTGATGCCTGATAGATAGTCATGAGCAGCTCTCAGCGCTGCGTGCTCGAAGACTTCACGCGCTGCTCAGATAGTGTCCTGTGGAAATTGATGATGTCGTTTTATGATCGTAAGGGTGTGGAGTCGTGGAGCCAAGGAATAGTCCCACATTTCATCACCTGCAACGCGTTTATTGGGCGTGCGCAACCAATTAATCCGCAGCATCAAATACCTGATCGCACGTAGGTGCGTACGCCAAAGTTCTCTTCAGCTTTTTTCGTGATTGTATGCACTCGGATGCAAAATTACCCATTGATGCATCGGAACCCCTATATGTTGTTGAGCTAGGGGCTGGCTCTGGTAAGTTCACCTTCTTCATATTGTCGGTCCGTAGCTTCCGTTACTTGCTGCTTCCAATAGTTTGGAGAACAGGCAATGAAGGAACTCGCTGGAATACTTGATCTTCCGCTGAGTCGCATAGTCTACGTAATGACAGATTTTACTTGGAATAATTTGAAGTTTTGGAATGATCATGAAAGCTTACGCCAATATTTTGAATGCGGCCTGCTTGATATCGCAATATTTGACGCTGTCAATGATGAATCTATAAGGTCGGAAGGATTGAAATCTATACACCATGAATTATGTGCAAACAAACATGTAGACTCCAACATTCGGGGGTCGTCATCACTCAGGACACTCTAGGGAATCCTATCTGCGTTATCGCGAATTATCTCTTCGACACTCTATGCCACGATATCTTCCAGGTAAGTTCGCTGTGGGAGCCTCTGGCCCGAATCAACTCATCAGGTAGAAAATGGGGAATTGAAAGAAGGCCTAATATCGGTTGGTTCACGTAACGAATATGAACAGGATCCACTGGATCCTGAAATAATTAAAAGATTTGACAACCAATTCTTATACAGAGCCATCGATGATGATTATTATTCTACAAGCGAGCGCGAAGATGCCTGCCATTTTAAGCGCATCTTGCGGTAAGATTTTCTGGGGTTTGCCTTTCTTTGTTTGAGTGACTGAAACTCAGATGGTATCGAGATTTTTTCGGAGAATCACCAGGCGGCGCCTCTATTCTCCTACCAATCGGTGCCTTGCGGGCGCTGCGGCGCTTAACTTCATTCTCTAGTGCGGCTGCAGCTGCTCTCTTGGTCGTTTGGAACCATGATTGGCCAATGTAGGTGGCCGTGCACTGGTCCTCTCCGGCGATAAGGGAAACAACAATCACGAGCAGCCCAAACCAGTGTCAATGCCTGCATCCACCGAACCTCTTGAATCATCCCGTCCAGATTCCGTGGACTCATGGACCCCCATGTTGCGGTGCACGGATCGTTTTCCGTCATGGTTAACTATCATGCAATCGGTCTTTACTGCACCAGTCGATCTGGGTTTGTCCTCCACGACCCCCAAGAAGAGGCATCATTAAAAGTCTCTGTCTTGGTATTTACGGGAGATGAAGGAACTAAGATCACTGAGGCTCATTCATATTCCGTGAACCACCGTGGCATCTTGCCGCCACCTCACAGTCGCAAATGGATTGGAAACGAAGTAGAACGCCTCTCTGCTGTAAGAAATGATTCAATTTCCAAGTGTCAGTTGTTCTTTGCTCCAATGAGGCTTCGCATAGGTGCGATCACTTGCATTTCCAAACTTGTGCCGCTCATTTTACGATTCAATTATCTCGTTTGGCCCAAATGACTTCTTTGTAATGCAGAAAAGCATGAAAGAGGATTCACAGAGGCCCGCCCTAAAAGCGATAGTTGTCCTCCTCAAGTAGCTGATCACGGGCGGCGTCTGCATGCATGTGGCTGAATATAAGGCCAATCGCAGGTTGAGTAACTGGGACCCTGATGTTTTTTACAAGTTTCGTGATGTCATATTACAGCAAGTGCCCACCTGCACCATCAAATTACGCAATGACCTTTGTCGCAACCTGCCTCGTGTCTGGACACAGCATTTTCTGCTAGACAAGGACAAAGATGTCGCATTCGAGGCAAATATTTTGTCGCTGAGTTTGATGACTACCACACATATCATAGGTCGGACGACTTTATTATGGGTTGAGGATGTACCAGAAGGCCATCCAATTCTACCGCACATCGATTCAGTTTAGTGGGGAGCATCATGTGACGTTTCACAATATGGGACTTTGTCACTATTCTCTCGACCAGCTTGATTCAGCTATGAAAAATTTTAATCGGGCGCTCCTTTTAAAAAGCGATTATGCCAAGGCTCGAGCGTGGCAACAGAAGCTTCTGCGAGAGCAGCACTACGAAGCGCCACTTCTTTGACTGCGTGTGCTGTTTTCGATAATTCTTACCAGGCCGATTTCGAGATGCCGTACCAGGCCGCGACTTTACCGTCGTGTGAGTTTGACCTTTAGCAGCCGACAACATTTAGATCCATTCTCTACTGTTCGACAGAAAAGAAATGCTGGACTACGAATGATGATGATGGTGCATCGCTAATTTAAATATGGTGGCTGAAAGTTGGTATCCCCGGCGTAATTTTGGCGACATTCAGCATCAATACGTCAAATGGGGCCTTTGCGTGGGCTTGGGGTGCCAGGCTCCACAGCCCAGCGTACAAGGGAAGGCGGCGCCATACTTGCCCCTTGCATGCCCGGGGAAATTCGACATGGCGCAAGTGGCGCGTTGGCAGATGCCCTGGCCGCAACCCACGGGAAATTCGACGCGTTGTAGTTTGGGCCGCGGCCGAGGCCCTGGTGCCTGGGTAAAGCCCCTTTCAATCTCTCTCACGAGGCCCTGTGCCTGTGAGCCGCGGAACAGGGAGGAATCGAAGGGGAGGGGTGTAAAAGAACGTAAGCTCCTTCACTGTAGGCCAGAAAGGTAATATTTACACCGCCCGATACACCGCCGGGATCTAGCAACACTAAGCCGGTGAGCTGCCTATGCAACCCCCAGACTCCTCGGTCACTAAAAGTGTGCAAGAGAAAGAAAGAGGAGGATACCGAATCCGCGTATCCTCGTACAAAAGATACAAGCAAGCCGCTACTGAGCTGGTATATATCCACTGCACTATGAACCTCGAGCTAAGTAAGAGAAGTATACCTTGAAGGGACAATTCCCGCTACAGGGCCCCAAAACTTGATTCATACCGTCCTCGGTAGCAGCTCATCGTTTACCAAGACAGAAGAAGAGCTCTTGCGTCTTGGTGCGTGGCTTGGGCAGGCTAATTTCAGCATGCACAGGAGGGGTGCCAGGCCTAAACTATGCAGGCCGCTTCCAGTTCATTATGATGATCTCAATGTTGTGCATCCCAAATTTGCAAGGACGCGAATCGTTATCAAATACAACGTGCAGACCTGGGTGGCGCGGATCACTGTCTCCTACCAGAGAATGGGTCCAGTTGCTCCTGGCCAAGGGCACACACTTCCTTCCTTCTGGTGACTGCACTCTTCCAGCTCTACCTCCGAGCGAACCTGACCTCGACGACCATGCTGCGGACGAGTACACGGATGCTGTTCTGCAAGGCGAGCAAGTTGAGCATGCTGTTGGTGTTTATGAGATCACTACTGTTGCTGACACTTGCCCTCTCAGCCTCGTTGCTGGATCTGGTCCCCAAGTACTTCATGTGCCTCGCGACGAGGCCGTCCGGCTGACTGCGCTTGCATTTGGGCTTGCCCACGGGGCGGCGGGATGGTCCGCATGACCTATGGGAACGGACAGGGTGTCGGGAGGGAACAAGAGGGGCGAACGAGGGTCACGCACCACAGCGGTCGGGCGGAACCCGACGACAAACCAACCGCCAAACCAGAAAACGATATCGCTCGAGCATCTTAACTGCCACTGCAGGCGAGTTGTAGTCCACAACCCGCTTAGGATTCCTAGGATATGCGCCATATCATGCATAGGTTTATTCAGCGAATGCAGGCTGCTGGGTAGGCTCTGACCACGGTCGACCCCCCCCAGAAGTACGAAACAATTGCTAACGATACCGGGTGGTCCCGGGGGCGGTCACGACGCGTCCGCCCCAGTCCGGGGACGTCCGCGAGGGACGGCGTCGGCCAGGGGCTCGGATGGGACGGCGTCGGTGGTGTGGCGCGCGCGCGCGAAACGACGCCCGCGGGCGAAACGCGCGCGAAAAGCGGACTCAGTGCGCCGCCGCGGTCGTGATCGCGCGCTCGGCGGCCGAGGTGATCGTGTACGTCGCGCGTGGCGCGACGGCGGTGGTGCCGCCGACGACGGGCTGGTCCTCGCGGCCGTCGCCCGAGTCGAGCTTTCGGAGAACGCTCCTGCCGTTCGCGCGGTAGATGCGGACGGTGAAGCGGCGCGTGTCCGCGCCCGTGCGGTCGAAGAGGCGCACCAGGACGACGGGGTCCCCGGGGCGGTA
>NW_008705618.1:30349-32214 GCF_000186865.1 Aureococcus anophagefferens
CGCCCGCCCACGCTGCGGCTAGAGCGCCCCCCCCCAAGGGGGGGGGCTTCCTTTGATCCGTTCAGTGCTTTGGGCAGTCTTCTTAATTACTTCGCCAAATTTGTCTGGAGGTGGTGACGGTGCGAATATGCACCAGGCAATGCGCAACTGAACAAGAAATAGCAATCGGAGGTAACCTTGCATTCGTCCTTGCCGGACACCTCAATAACTCTTAGAGGTATGAGAGGAGACTATGTCTGAACTGAGGGAGAATGAGAGAAAATACAGAGATCTGGCTGGGCAGACCATTGGCCAAGAGTCATGTTTTGCGAAATACCCTTTTTTCACGCATTGAAGTCACGCGCCAAGAACATCATAGGCAAGGTCATCATCATCATCTGATTCAAAGCCAGGTCCGAGGCCTGAGCCTCCGAAGGCGACAGACTCGAGTGTGCGTTCGTCTGAATTCAGTGTTATCTCAGGGGGCGGGGATAGCGGCTGTTGGCCTTTTTTCTTAGGCACGGCGCGCTTCTTTCCTAGAGAAGCTTTTACGTACTTTTGAAGATGGCGAAGCGTATCGTTGTCAAGGGTTTCGATATCGACTTCAATCTCATCATCATCATGACGGCCAGTTAGAGGCATCGATTCCTGCACAATCTTGACAACATGTGCCAGCTTTTCCGGGGGGAGGTCATTGATATCATTGGAGAGAGCTTCCTTTTCGTCAAAAGTGAGCAGTTTAGAGACCCGGGGGGGTTTTGATACGGCGTGACCGGGCACAGTCGGTTTTAATCCAAGCTCCATATTCATTTGGACCTGAACCTCGGTCTGTGAGGCCTGCTTCTGTAGTGCAGCGATAGTCGCTTGCATGGATTCCATTTGGCGCTGCATGTTGACTAAATCAGCCACAGGAACCATGCCGGTCCCTGTAGATAGAGCACCATAGTCATCGTCGCGTGGGCCCTTTTTACCTTTCCCACTCTTCTTTCCCCCACTTTTCCCATTGGGGATTTTGGCACGCTTGTTAATTTGACCCTCCAAATCTCCGTCTGCATCACGCTTTGGACCTCCAGACTTGAACTTCGCGCTACCCAAAGCACCTCCAGCAATGTGCTTCCAGATGTTCTGAAGTTGGTCTTCGAATTTAGCATGAAGATTTCGTGCAGCTTCGTGCACAGGTGCCTCGGGGAGAACATTAAAAGTCATTGCGTTGCGAAAAACCAGGCGCATGTCCGCCGCAAAAGCATGAGGGTCAGGATAAAGACCACAATCAAGACCGCGTTTGACAGTACTCAAGTCCATAGGCGCATCAATAATTGCACCATAGTGCGGGACACCAAGTGCAACAGCATCCACAGGTGCTGAAAACCAGTCCGCACCTGCAAAACGTTCAAGGGAGATCACAATTGCATGACAACGCCGAAGAGCCTCGGTCGTTTGAAGACCTAGCAGTTCGACATTACTTGGATCGGGACCATTAGGTGAGCCATCACGGAGATGCGATGGTGCCTTGCGTGCGCGTCCAGAACGCTTGCCCTCGCCATCACCGTTAGACGTGTATTCTGCAGAATTTACCTGGATGGCACTACTCAAAGCTGTCGAGGTCAATGCCGGAATAGTGTCTTGCTTGTGCGATCGAACAGTCACAGGTGCTACATTGATTCCAGTGTGGTGATGTTGTGGCTTGTTCAGGGCAGCCTGAACACGACTTAGGTCTTTGCCGCCTAGTTTTTGCGTTGTAAATGATGTTTTTAGCTTCGGTACAGGCGGTGGTTTTGGCTCATATATCCTTGCAAGCTCCAGAGCACTTCCATCGGTATGACATGTCCCAGATATTGTGAATGGACCGTAGCGGTTTTGGCCCCGACCTCGGATGTTCAGCTTCC
>NW_008705618.1:35610-37337 GCF_000186865.1 Aureococcus anophagefferens
ATTTAAGTTGCTGCAGTCGTGGACATGCAAGGTCCTAGAGGCGTACCACTGGAAGCTGACACATCCGCATGGTAAAAATTGAGAGCGATGCGCAACACGCCAGCAGTGTACGGACTTTTTACGTGATCAGACTCACGAGGATAATTTTTTAGGGAAAGCTGGAGCAACGCCGTACGAAGCTGCAGTGAAATTTAATTATTCACCGCGCGAGCTTGGTGTTGTTGTTGATGTGATATCAATGATCAAGAGCTTAAGTGCAATTCTCACAAATGTTGAGTCTGACGTTGCTCCATATGTGCGCTTGCACGTCCACCATGAGGTGCAACAGTTTGTTGCTGGAGAATTGATACCGCCGCTGCACCGCGCACAAAAACGCAAGCGGGCCATTATAGTCCCATTATTGAAGCTTCGTCGCTTGGTGGCTGATTGGCCCGACTCGATGGAGCCAGTAGATGACTACACTCGGTATTCCAGGCAAGACGGACGCGTTGAAGCAGTACATCCCGTGCGTGTGGTGGGACCTAGCCCGACGCAATTACAGTTAATGCGCACTATGGTTCGCAGTATGTTCGACCAGCGAAATCAACTTAAGGTTGGCATGTTTTCCAAAAGGGATCTCGAGCGAGAGGATCTTCAGCTGATGGAGACTTTCTATAATGAAAGCCTGTGCTTCCAATATATTTTGAACCACGCGGTCACTCTCCGTGCGAATTCAGATCTTGCTGATTTGTGGTATCGCGAGTTTTATCTTGAGCTTTCTGGGCAAATTCAATTTGCAATTGAGCTGTCGTTTCCTTGGATTTTGACAGAACATGTCATTACCAATCAAGCTAAATCCATGCCTCTAGTTGAAAATATTTTGTATACTATGGATGTCTACAATGATGCAGCCCACCGATCCCTCTATGTCCTCAGCCAACGATTTTTATATGATGAAATTGAAGCTGAAGTAAACCTCGTCTTTGACCAGTTGATATTTCTGATATCTGACCATGTATATTCCTATTACAAGGATAATATTGGATCGAGAACCATTGATGGCCCCTATCGTGAACGTCTGTTCCTGATGCGAAGAGCTTATTCGCTTGATGTTCCCGCACGCCGCTGCGACGTACCCATGTCACAGCGACACATTCAAGTGCTAGGACGTGTCATAGATCTCAATCTTCTTATTACTCAGCACGTCAATGGCAAGTTTTACAAAGATATCGAATATTGCATTAAAAAATTTGAGGCATCGGAGCTGTCGAGTGTTGTTGACTTCAACCGTGCATTGCAGATCGTCCAGGAAACCCATCTTTCTCTCGTCTATCACCTTGAGCTTGACACTTTCGAGACAATCCTCACTGAAGTTGACGAGGCTGTTGGTCCGACTGCGTTTGCAGGGCGGACACTGATGCACGTACTTGCATCCTTGGTCACTGATATCTTCCCAAATTATGCATATAACAATTTTACACGTCGCTTCGTGCGTTCACCGGTGGCGCTTAAGCCTGTTGATCGTCCAAAGTCACCAAAGGCAGATCATCAGCACTTTGCCGTTGGTGCTTACACAGCCCGCGCGTTTGAAATGGCAAACAAGCTGCATCGCAGCTTCGTAGGCAGCACCCATACTGCTGCTATTGTGAGAATTCTTGGAACTAGTGGCGTGCCTCTATTAGTCAATAACTTGCTCACCAATCTTCAGGAAAGGCTCGAAATATCGAAGGCTTATTTGGATGCAATCA
>NW_008705618.1:38687-43012 GCF_000186865.1 Aureococcus anophagefferens
GTCCCGGCAAGGGCTGGGAGATTCTTTTTGGGCGAACCAGGCCTAGGAGGTTGTTTTTGGCACATTTTGGTTCAACTTTACTTCAACTTTACGGCAAGTTACCTTCTAGGAGATTCTTTTCGGGGCTGCTGAGCCAAGGGAAAGTGAACTTGGGAGCTCGATCTCTACTCTGAGGGGTAGATTGGCATTGGGGGTCGGCCGCCGGCGTGAATCTACATGAGGGACGCGCAAAATTTTAGTCGGACGTGGCCTAGTGCACCCCCAAAGAACTACGCGGCCTACATCGGCGGCTTCCCCCACAGGCCCGCCAGGGCCGGGAGTTAGTATAGTAGGGTAGATACAGCCAATCGGGATCTTGAGCTCGCCTGGAAATCATAAATGATTCACCCTGGGCGTTGGCACGTGTAAAGCTTCGCGCGCACCGAACACCCACATGAGTAGCGACCAGATCTGCCGCATGGTAGATCGGAGCTAACCCTGAGCGGCAACATCGCCAAGTTGGATTTGCGTCTGCAGCTGGAAAGAGTGAGACAAATAGTTTGTAGCCGCTTCGAGACGCCAGTCAAGGCCGCAACCAACAGTGAATTCAAGAATTTTACGAAGCGGCAGTTTCACGAGTGCGCCCTCGCAATCATTGATGCCATATCCAACGATGACGTCGCGATGGGCGTGATGTGGCTCCTCACTTGTAGCCCAGGTCAGCGAGGACACAAATTGGATAAGGTCGCATTTACCATTGGGCGACTCGGCAAAGCAGAAGGGAGGAGATCTAGCGATGAGATCGTGGGGCTTCGTGTTATTGAAAAGCATGAAGTAATGAAGATACGTATGCCAACTTGTGGTCTTAAATATTTTTTCGCGTTGTTCGTGCTCGTGCTCATGCCCAACGACAAGAAACCTACACATGATGGCTCTGCAGAACCAATTTGAAGTGAGTCACGCGGTGTGACGAACATGCCGAGATGATCAATAACGAGCGGATTTACGTTGTTGTGGAGCCACTTCCCGAAGTGTCCGAGGAGAGGTAACGTGGTGGGAAGTTCAGGCAGCGGTAGCAATTGAGACTGCATCTCTGCCTGCAGGCCGAGGAAGGTGAGAAATTGAAGCGTGCCGTCCAGTACTAGCAGACCGAGGTTGCGAGAATTTGTCACCGCAGTGTAGTTAGCGAGCTGAGGGTAAATCTCCGCAGGAGCTGCAACATAACGAACCGTGAATATCTCGCTTTGGATCTCTGGAATGACCTCTTGTACGACGAATCGCTGCTTGAAATCATGCAGGAAGTACTTCCCCGTCTCCGATGATAGAACTGCTGTTGCGAGAATCCGGTTGTCGTAAAGGAGGAGACGAACATCCTCAGCAAGCCACCCGACATCATTTGGGCGGTCAACTTCCTCTGCGAACACCTGTCGGGCAATGTCAAGAATGCAAAAATTCTCATCTAGTAATACTATGGAGGAGTGGCGACCGGGTGCCTCCGCAGTCGATTTAAATTTCCCATAGACAATGTAGGCCGCCAGCTTGTAAAGTGTCTCAAAACGTTGACACTGTCCCCATGAATGCCGAATTGACGCAACATATCGAGCCGTTGGGTATTTAGACCGCAAATCTTTGATTATTTTCTTGGGTATGCGGACCAGCGATGGGTTGAATGCTGCTAGATGATTAAAGTGCAAATGTGACATGATCTGAACGTGCTCTGTGTAAATTGTCTCCGCGTTGAAACGTGATGCAAAAAAACCGAGCTCATTCCATTCTTCTTTGTCTAAACTGTCGAGTCCTTGCCCCCTACCTCTCCCCGCAGGCGGGCTAGGCCTCTTCTCTGCACATTGAGAGCCAGACTGCGAAAAATTGCGCATTTGGGCGCTACAGATACCACTTCTGGATATTGCAGCACGCGCGATCTCCGCTGTGGTCGCAGCCAGCCGCCTCGCCTCGCGCGCTTCGCTCGCAGCATTAACGGCCGCGTTCATGGCTGTGTCGGCGGCGACCTATCTTTCCCCATCTATATCTCAGTCATGACGGAAACACGCCGTGACCCACTGCGAGCCGCGCTCGTGCATCATCCGCAGCAATCGCGATGCGTCGTGCCGTGTGTCGTGCCTCGTACGCTGCGTGATGAGCCAATCGAGTCTGCGCCTGAATTCTTTGGCTTGAAGCTTGGGCTTCAGCGAGCACCGCCTCATATTTGTGGAGCCGTTCGTCCTCCGCTGCCAATGCCAGCGCACTTTCTGCCTCTCTAGCCATACGCGCGATTAGTCTCACCTCACCGGAGCTCTTGGCTCTGCTCACATCAACGCTCTCTGCGCCCTCGTGTGACCGGGCTGCCGTGCGCGCTGCCGCTGCTGCCACGCCCGCTGCGGTCGCTTCGTCTGCAGCGTGCACGGCAGCCAATGCCATAGCTACCACCCGTGATTCGCCGTGGTGATGCAGATGGAGAGTGTTTGCACCATCGACCTCACCAACCTCACCTCCTTTCTCCAAAGCATGAGCGGTGTTTGCGGCAGCCTGTGCACTAGACTTTGCAACTGATGCTATTGCAACCTGAGATTCTGACTTGGATAGCTCTTCCAAGACCCGCGTCGCTGCCTCGCGAGCCACAGAGGTAGCTTGACTCATTCGCACGGCATCTCCAGCCTCGCTCGCCGCCTTTCGAGCCTGCTCTGTGAACTGTCGGATGTCTCGCTGTGTATTGATCACCGCACAATCATTTCCTGAACGACATGGCGTCCCCATTTTCGCGTTCACAACACAAAATGCGGACAACACCACTGTCAACGTCTCCATCACCGCAATACGCAGTTTTTTATGTGCAAGGAAATAAGGGAGCTGTGAAAGCGCCGAATCCATGCACGATCAACGATGGACGAACGGGCAGAGGATCTGCCTCACTAGGTCCAGGAAGACTCTCCGTCTATTACAGTGCGGGAGACAACTATAGCAGGGTTAGAAAGTATTAAGGAGGGGGAGGATATTTGGTGGCTCTGTACCAGCGAGCCACTAGGGAGATACAAAACTCTCTATCTCTCTAACCCATTACGGCAGTCCAATATGTTTCCGGTGACGAGTTAGTGAGCTTAGACCACCTATCATCCTCCAGCTAAATAAAACTGCTGGCTGTGGTGGTCCTCTCCCAGGTCGCCGCTTCCCCGGGGTCCGGGGTGGCGCGGCTTATATTTTTGGCCCGCCCACCACCCTCCTTCGGCGCAGATGAAGCATCCGCCCTGCCCTACCCTCCTCCGTCCCCGCTGAGGTGGCTGCGCCATCCAAGCGCGGCCCGTCGGCCTTCATTCTGGCACTCTTAACTGAACTGAGCTCAGCATCCCCCTTGAGGGAGGAGCTTACTCTGCTTCCTTTAGCTCAGGCTAGTGGAGGCGTTAGTGGAGACCCGAAAGGCCAAGTGGACGGAAACAGTCAGTGCGCGAAACCAACCCTTGAAACGAAAGGCCTGGGGTTTTGTATCTTGAAGTTCAGCTTGGTTAGTTGCCAAGTTCAACATAAAAGTGGGGTCCTTTCGCCGGGGCTGGCGTTGTGAGTGCGGTAGCGTCGTACATTTTGAGACACTCGGGCGTGAGGATCGTTTTTCGCGAAACTGAGTTGACTTTCAACCCGCACTAGACCCCCGCGCGCGCGCGCGCGCGGCAAATTTTCAGGAGGTGCAGTACACGTCCCTCCGGCCGCTGGCCGGATTTAATTATTAAATATTATTTTCTTATTTCGTACGGGCGTGTCTAGGCGTCGGTTGTTTCGCGCACTGGAAACAGTAGGCATTCCTAATCTATTCTAAAGCAACCCGGGGTTAATTTTGACCCCCCGAGCTATGGTCACTTTTTTTTTCACTTTTTTTTTTTTTGCGCCGCGAGCCGCGGAGGGTCCAGGGGGTCCCCGGGGACCCGCCCGGGGCGTGCGCGAGCGCGGGGGCGCCCCCGAACGCGCGCCGACCGTCGTAACGCGCCGCGCGGTCCCGCGCGGGCGCGACACGCGGCCGTCGCACGCGCGCTAAAGCGAGATCCTCGACAACCCGCCGCGTCGCAGCGCCCTTCCCCACCCCCTGGTGCCCCGGGGGTCCGCCGGGGCGCGTAGGAGGCGTCGTAGGAGCATCGAAAAAAAAAGTCAAAAAAAAGTGCCAATAGCTCCAATAGCTCGAGGGGTCAAACTAATAATCCCGGCTGGGATGGTGCCTGTAGTGAGTGCTTCTCCAACAGCTAGAGCTTCACTCAAGTCAACTCTCTCCCGCCGCCGCGGCGTCAGAAGCCCACGACCTCGCTGTCAAGGCAGCGGCAACCTCAGTTCGTAGGGACTCATGGCACTTCCAGAATTTGATTTCT
>NW_008705618.1:43062-44160 GCF_000186865.1 Aureococcus anophagefferens
GATAGTCCCGGCTCCGCGGCGCGACCGCCGGCGCCACCAGAGGAGCCAGGATACGCCTAGGATACCCGTAACGCAGTCTCACTCTGATCTGGGTTATGTCCCCATTTTCGCGCTGTGAGCCACCGCGCTACACCTGCTAGCTGTGCGCAGCTACACCGCTGCGAGCCTGCGCGCAGAGCGCGCCGCCCGCAGCAGATCCACCGCTCGCGAGCGGCGGATAGCCCCTGGAGCCAGAGCGCGCGCCGCCGCAGAGCCCGGCGTCGCGCCGCGCTCCGGTCCAGGCCCCACCAGCGCCCGCGCGGACCGCGCGCGGCGCAGCGGCGAGGACACCAGCACCCCGCCTTCCTACAATGCCGCCGCGGACCCGCGCGGGCGCGGCCGGCGGCGGCGACGGCGACGACGATCCGACGCTCCTCAGCATCGTCGAGCTGAACAAGCTCTTCAAAGACGTCGTCATCTTCACGCCGCAGAGCGGCGTCCATGACGCGAACAAGGCCCTCTTCAGGGCCTGGACGCGGTCGATCATGCTCCACGCGCCCGTGCTCGAAATCGTCGGACGGCACGCCAAGGCCGACTTCGGAGACATCTACGACGGCGAGTGGGCCAAGATCGACCAGTCCGAGCGGCCGCAGGCCGAGCACATGCTCGCCTACTTCCTCAAAACGAAGACCGCGGCCACGGCCGCGAGCCTCGTCCGCAGCCTCGCCAGCAAGGGCGCCGACGCCAAGGAGATGTTCGTGAAGCTCGCCAAGATGTACGGCACCTACAACGACCAGGGCGTCAGCATCCGCAAGCAGCTCGCGGCGCTCAGCATGCGCACGCTCGGCGGGCCGACCGAGCTCCAGCTCGAGCTCGACGACCTGTCGCAGCTGTACGAGGACACGTGCGGCCACGCCCTGCCCGAGGGGCAGGTGCGCCAGTACTTCCTCGACGGCATGGACCCGCGCGGCGGCCGGAGTCACCCGGACCTGACCGCCGCGCACGACATCTACGTCGCCCACGGAACGTCGGTCGACGAGATGGTCGAGGCCGTCATCAAGGCCATCGAGGCGCGCGCCAACACGCCGAACCCGCTCACCTTCGGCAAGGCGCCCGGCG
>NW_008705618.1:44210-85369 GCF_000186865.1 Aureococcus anophagefferens
AGTCGTAGAGAATAATCCGATGGTTGCCATTCAGTGCTTGCTTAAGCTCATGGGATCACCGATTCTCCCGGAGTACCTCTCCGCTCTTGTGAAAATGGACATGTCACTCCACTCGATGGAGGTAGTTAACCGGCTCACGACTGATGGGATGGCTGAACTTCCCGCCGAATTTATTCGTGTGTATATTTCCAACTGCATCTCCTCGTGTGAGAACATAGATGACAAGTACTATCAGAATCGCTTAGTGCGGTTAGTCTGTGTTTTTTTACAGTCTCTGATAAGGAACAAGATTGTAGACGTCAATGATCTTTTCGTTGAAGTGCAGGCTTTCTGCATCGGGTTCTCTCGCATTCGAGAGGCGGCTGGCCTCTTCAGATTGCTCAAGACGTTGGAGTAGCAAAACTCCTGAGTGCGGTGTTTGTTTTGTAGCACCCTGGCCGGGTAAGGGGGGCTATTTCGCAGGGCTGTTTGATTACCACTGGTGGTCTTGTGTCTCGTAGTGGAAGCCGGGCGGGCCGGGGCCAGACCAGGCGACCTGGTGGAAATATCTCACTACAGACCATACAAACAGGATCTTACTGTCCGAGAGACTTCGGGGCAAGATTTCTTGGCCAACCGGTCTTTGTTGCGGCTAGAGAGATAGAGAGGTTACCACCCTCATCTCAGTGAACTGCACCTTGATGTTGCAGTGCACCTTACCCCACGGTGCTCTGCAGGTGATCTTTCACGGTCTCGTTTGAGTCATGGTTTTGTCCCAAACCATGACGGCGTCTTCGTCGCGCGCGGGCTCCAAAAGTCCGACTGTCGGACGCGCTGGCCGTACAAACCGCCGCCAGCCCGTTGGGCAGCCTTCGCATGGAGCCGCCCCCCCCCCCACCGNCCCCCCCCCCACACACACACATAGCGGGATAGCACCAGCGGATAGCACCGGGGACGGGGCACTAAAGCGCGAGGCGGAGCGGCGAGGCGGCGGCTGTGTCGCGAACTCAGACCCGCCGGGTTTTCCGAGGCCGACGACGCGTGTCGTGGCGCCCTCGGTGGCGGACGTCGGCACCGTGCTCGCGACCGTCTCAGAAAAGTCGCCGCGCTTCGCGCCCGCTCCCACGCCCTGCACACCCCTGGATTTGTGGGAAGTGGCAGTGCGTCGAAAAGCTGAAGCTTCTCAACTTGGCATTATGCTCTTAATTGCAGGTCAATTGCGCATGCCTCGTTTCCCGCCATAAAAATATTAAAGTGGACTAAAGAGCCTCTTATATTTCCATTGTCTTGAATAATACAAGTATGACTGAAAGGAACGGTGTAAAATCTATCGTTGCTCCTAAACTTGACAAAGCCTGGGCGTTTTCCTCTTCCATCGGCATCTCGTGTGACGCGGCCTAACCATCTACCACCAACAAATCTTGAGCCGACCCTGTCGTTTTTCCGCGCAGTACCACCACGCCCTAACCAGGACAGAAGAAGATTGTGTGACAACTCATCACAAGCGTCCATCATGCTGAGGACACGACGAAGGTCGCCTGGCATCTGGCACGTGATTTTGATGCTAGGCGTGTTAAGATTGCAGCGGAAACACAGTGAAAAACAGTGAAGGAAAAAGCGTGGACACCATGACTTCCGTCCAGCACCATAAAGGACATCTGAGACGAGCGGGTGGCCTTCGGCTGCCATGTGCACACGGATTTGATGAAGGCGGCCCGTCCAAAGGCGGATCTCAACCAAACTGTACCAAGTTTGATTCGGATGACTGCTACTGCTGCAGGTGCTGAACTTCCTGCTACTTGCGGCTAAGTGTCCATGTGGGCCACTCCCATGCATGTGTGCGTGCGGCCCAAGTAAATGAGCAACGGCAGCAATCTCCGTGACGGCGCCCATACCATTGCAGGAAACAATCGAACGCATAGAAACACGACCTGGGATGGCCTCGCGGATTAACGGCCAGGAAATGAGTGTGCCAGGCGCCAGCTTCACGAGACCGTCGCAAAGGCACACATAATGTTTTGCCACTCTCTTCGTGCGAAACAGGAGCTGGAGCCAAGCCCATCCCCAGTAGGACCGCGCTACAATAAGCGGACCCGATGTCTGTGCATCGAGACGGTGAGAAACTCCGTAGCTGAGGCAACGGTCCGCCTGAATTGGATGCTGCTGATAGGCCACTGGCAAAGTGTTAATGGAGAGCTGCTCGCAGGTTCGAAGGAGCCAGAATAATAAATCACGTGGCCTAGCTTGTCGATCACCAGGCCCGAATGGCTCGAGGTCACAATCTAGAGGGGCTATTGTCCTGTGTTCGCTCAAACCTCCCTGTGTCATCACCCAGGTGCGTTCAACCTTGACCATGTCAGCACGTATCTTGGCACACCAGGAAACAGCCCATTTGCATGGTTTGTAGAGAATCACCCAGTGTTCGGCACACCACAAAACGCGTGGAATATCGTCCCGGAACTCACCAAGTGCCTTACCCGGGCAGTGTCTGTTTTTAGCAATCTGTTGGGCATCGTCCAGGGGCTCGGCCCACCGGCGCATAATTCTAATGGCAAGGATGAAGACGTCTTCGTCGAGCAATTTAGCCGCAGCAAGGGCGTGTACAGTGTCAAGAACACAATTCGGTGGTGGAGTGCAGTGCCTACTACTCGCCAACGGACCGTCGATGGTCCAGTAGGTGACGATGAAGAGCCTCAGACTTTTGAGAAAGTTCCGCTGCGCTATATCCAAACCTTCCAGAAGGGGCATCGGTACATTTCTAATTGACAACGCATCCACGATGAGACGCCGAATCACGAGCAACGCTCCTACAAAAGATAAGGTGCCGCTCAGCAGACTCTTTGTCGCTAAGTTGAAAGCCTGGCTCCTACATGAAAGCACGACCTTCAATGCCTCCTGACTGGCTAGCACACGCCTGGCCCATCGTTGTTTTCCGTTGGTAATGCTGAAATGACGATACGCCGACAAATTCGAAGTTGAACGGCTCAAGTCGGGCCATTCAGGATTTAATCCTGATCCGATTGCGCTAGCATATGGAGCAAAAGATTCAGCAGTTAGCGCCAGGGATCCTCTAGATATGTTATCTTCAACATACTCCAAGGGTTCTCGCTCAAGTATTTCCCATTTCAGTTTCTTCGTGTCGATATCGGCCAATTTAGCGCAGGCAAACCACATGTAGGCAATCGATTTCTCTCTCCTGAATAGGTGCCATATTGCCAATTCGGTCATTGCCCAAACCTGACCACTCTGTGCGGCATTCAACACGTATTGTGTCCATGAAAATTTCATAACACTTTCACTTGACAGTCAAAACTTTAATACGATGGGCGCGCCGCCCAACCCCGTGGTCTTCAGACTCGAGGAGCCAAAAACCGCATGAGGGGGGCGCATAATACCGCCATCAAGCCCCCCCCCAGAAACCGACGCGTCTGATCGAGTCCTCTTCTGCGTATGATGGCGCAGCGCAGACTGCGACGAGTTATCGGCTGTCGCTCGTGGCATCCTCTTCTATTATTGAGCGCTGGAGCGCACCCAGGAAAATCTTCTCCTAGCTCTATCCAGCCGACCCTATTCTTTTCCTGGGGGTCCTAGACTAGGCTAGTCCCCGAGCATCTCCCGAGCTGGGTGGAGCCCATGTTGAAGGCACACCCAGCTCCATTATCCTACATTCATTGACATAAATGATTGAAACAGCCGATGGTAGTGATATGCAAATGAAGGTGATGCTTTGATATAAACAATCAGTGGATTTATTATCAAAAGGTTATACACGAAGAATATAAAATATGGAAAAAAAATGCACCTTTCCTCTATGATCTCATTATGACACACGCTCTTGAGTGGCCGTCTTTGACCATACAGTGGATTCCTGACCCGTCGGCCCATATCAATTTCAAAAAGAGCACTGTGATTTGTGTAGGCAACGCAGTTCTGAGAATGTGGCGCAGAAACTCGTGCTTGGTACACATACGTCGAATGGTGAACAGAACTATCTAATGATAGCATCTATCAAACTACCCGACTTGGACATGGATATGACCAAAGGTATTCACATATCCACGTACTCCGGCATTGGATCTTATCTGTGTCACAGTCTACAAAAATCGAGCGCACGGCAAGCTTGAAATTTGCATAAAGATAAACCATCAAGGTGAGGTGAATCGGTGAGTTCTACGGTGCAAACACTTTGCAAACTTTTGTCTGTAGCGCTAGGTGCATGCCTCAGAATCCTTTTATTCTGGCCACCAAGTCGCCATCTTCCGAAGTTCATGTGTTTGACGTATCAAAACACCCATCAGTACCGAAAGACGGGAGCTTTCGTCCTGAGCATCAGTGCACCGGGCACACGAAGGAAGGCTATGGTCTCTCTTGGAATCCGCACATCGCTGGACAGCTTCTGAGTGGTTCTGACGACGGTAGTATATGCTTATGGGATATCAACCAAGCCTGCATGAAGATTGCCGCATTAAGCACGTGGCAGGACCACGTTGATGTTGTCGAAGATGTATCATGGCACGCGCATAATCCTCACGTCTTTGGATCAGTCGGTGATGATAGGCAGCTGCTCTTGTGGGATGCACGAAATAAGCAGCAAGATCCGTTTGCACGGGTCACTGCTGCTCACTGTGCCGATATAAATGCAATAGCATTTAACCAACATCATGAATTTTTGTTGGCTACCGGCTCGGCAGATGAAACGATCAAAGTCTGGGACATTCGGAACACCTCCGAAGCCATTCATACGCTTTCGGGCCACACCAAAGAAGTTTTTCAGCTGCAATGGGCACCATTCAGCGCCTCGATACTATCCTCATGTGGAGCGGACAGGCGTGTGCGTGTATGGGATCTTAATAAAATTGGGGCGGGACAGACAAGCGTCCCTAATTTGCACGACGATGGCCCTGATGAACTCATGTTCATCCACGGTGGTCACAACGACAAAATCTCTGACCTAAGCTGGAACCCAAGAGACGATTGGATACTGGCTTCTGTTTCGGACGACAATATTTTGCAAATATGGCGAATTGTAAGTACAAATCAGGTACATGTACATGTCAATAACTAGCTTGTTGTTTAGGGCAACAATATTCATGGGCACTAAAGAAACCAATTATACTTGGCCAACCACGCCCCAGATTGGCTGGCACAATGGTGTTCGCGAAGAGCCCCGAAAAGCCCTGCCCCTGACTAAAAGCCGCACTCCATGTAGGAAGTGGGGATAGTTTACTAGGCCACTAACGCCGCGATGACGCCAGTCAAGCTACTATCCAGCAGGTGCACTGTCCGGCGACTGTAGAGTAGAAATCCCCCTATCTCTCTAGGTTCCATCTCACCATGGCCCTTTGTTTTACTATCCTGGGGCACTTGTATACGTAGTCTCAAGCAAAGTGCAGTCTCAAGGGCCATAGTAGCCAACGCTGGGAAGCTGATTTTTCGTCAGGGGCATGGATGCCAAGCATGGTGCGCACCGTCAGGGCCGCTGGGTTCCTTGCGTTCACCCTGGTATATTACAACAGGGTCTTGTGAATGAACCCCGACCAGTCCAAGATGCGGCTGCGCCCATCTTTTTGGTGATTCTTTGCAATCCAGGTGCCAACTCGGATTCATTTGGTACATTGCACACACCACGTCAACTATAATCCTGCCCTCTGGGAAGGAGTCCCAAAAAGAATCTACGGCATCCTGCATTATCTATTCTCCAAGGTAGACCCGTTATTGGGTCTATTCCGCCGTGAAAATCGGCGGACGAACGGCAATCAAAAAACTTCGGTAAATGCTGCCTCCTCAGGGTCGCTTCTCCCCCATATTTTTCACCGACGGTATTACTTGCATTTCCTTTGGAATTCTCAATAAACAAATGACTTTGCACATCCAGGCGATTATTTGCGGCGGCGACTGCTGCTGCCTCTCGCTCAGTACGCAAAACTTCTTGCCTTTCGAGGTGTGCGGTGTGGGCACCAGCGTAGGCCTCTGTAGCGGCCTCTGCATCATGATTTATGGTCAGAGCCAAGCCCAAGCTGCCAATAGCATCACGCGAGGCCTCTGTGAGTTTTTGGTGAATCCCCGACATGGCCCCAGTCTCCTCTTGCTGTTCAAAGCTCAAGGAGCACGAAATTACACCCTGCTGTCGATGGCCTGGGCGACCAAGCTCGAAGGTTGTCGGCGTTGCTTTCCCACCGGCACTGATGAGCGCATCAAGACGAGCACGAGACTCTCCTATCAGATAATCAGGTAGAGGCGAAGCCCGTTTGCTCCAAACTTGCATTAATAGCGGCTCTTCGCTCAACAAAGTTTCGTCGACGATCATAGATAGACCTAATTTCTGAATCAGTCTGAGAGAACAAATGATTTTTACACCGATTTTCTAGTTGTGACGTTCATGCTTCCAAGTTACGCTCGTCCCACCGTGCTTCACCGTTGAGGAACGTGCTTCAATATTCCACAGCCGAACGACCACATATGGTGCTTGCTTAGCACGAGACAGGCGGCCAAATAGTCTGGCGGCAAGCGTGGTGTCGGGAAGCTCGGCTGCCGCCATATCGCTTATTGTGAGCGTTACTTGTGGTCCTGCGTGCCTGTTGTCCTCGTCGTCATCCTCTTGAACCCCTGCAGTATCATCCCGCGGAAGCTTCTTGTGGCGCGATAAGGCATAGTCGACTTTGCTTTCTGCAAGCATAGCGTGTCCACAACCATTGCCAGTCAAGCGCAGGGCGGTGATTCGACGAAGCTCCCAAAGTTGTGTAGAAGACAGATGAAGTCTCCCGACAAACGCGCCATCCACACTTGACTTATGATCTTGAATCTCATCTAAGGGAGCTTCGTCGTCGAATATGTCAAGTGAAAGCTCGACAAGAGGAACATTGTTTGGCGTTGATCGAAGGGGCAGCGGCATATGCGCGCACCATGAGGGATTGCGTGTGTGCGCACAGCTGGGAGTGCGTCCCGTTTCGACACCATTCCATCGAACCACGCAGTACGCATTTGGAAAATGTGAGAAATTATCTTCAACGTCTGCAACAATGGGCCGTGGTGACAAAAGGCTGCGAGCATCTCGCCGCTCCTTCTCTTTCTCCCTGTTCGGTGCACGCAGGTCACTTCCATTGACAATATGGAGAAGTAGGTGGCGACCAGATTCCATCGAGTTCCAAGCAGCCATTAGAATAGTGACGAGGGTACTTCTCACAATATCAGAGCTGGTTTTGCTAATCGCAGATCTCTCAACGACAAGCGCGGTTGCTCTCGAGGCCACTTCAGAATCAAGCGTCGAACACCGGTCCTGGAGAAAATCAAGACTTCTGGCCGCAAATACGTTTATTGATATGGTCCCACGTACTATGACCGCTGCTGCCGTGGCTTCCCGAGCTGATCGAGGTCGCAATGGCAATTCTAACACCGTTCCATCGACAACCTGTTGCCCCGTACCTGCTTGAATGAGTGTGTATGTCTGTTGAATTTTAGCCCCGTGCAAGGCTGCTCTTCCTAGATGTTCGCCCTGTTGGTCACCGTCTTCGTCGAAAACATCGAGGCATATTTCGGGAAGTGGATGCTGGTCGCTCGATCTTACCACCCCAGGATACCAAGGGTCCGCAGATATGCAGAATTCAAGGTAAGATACGGGAAAGTCACAGTTTCCATGACGCAATGCGGTTCGTAAGCAAATCCTTTGCTGTGGGGATGCCTTTCTGTCCGAACCAGTGTTTAAGTGAAAATATGGACACCATGTGTGCCCACTAGCATTGAGTATTAGCTTAGGCCCATCGCGGCAACGGATCTCTCGGAAAAGATCAATATAAAGGCGCTCATCTCGCAAGACTTTGGATGTGACGGATAAAAGTATCTCTCCATCATCAAGATGCACATCAGACTTGCTCTCCCCCATGACGATTTTGTTCGTGCTTAATGCGATCCCACCCAAGTTGAGATACAAAAATGCCTTATCACCGACGTCAAAAAGAGACGTTATATTACTCGAGACCCGCAGTTGGGACACCCTTAAGATAACCTCTGCCTCTAGCTTGGGGTTGAAAAATAACCTAGAGGACCGTGTCAAATCAAAGCACGTGGTCTAGACACCGAAAGTACTGTAAGGCAAGTTCGAGTTTGCCGCGCGAATGTGCTATTGGTTTGCCATCGGTGGCCTTGCAACTGGCCAGGAGAGGTACCCAGAATCGGCGACGACGGCGGTCAATCAGACTGCTTAAGTCAATCGTTGTGGCGCCAAGCATCCCCAAAACGCCGACATAAGTGTGATCCTCAATTTCGATGCAGAGTTTTGAGCTCTTGGCCTGCATTGAGCCCTCACTCTCATCACCTTCTATCTGCATGCAAGGGAGTGCGAGGACCTCGTCCCATCTCGGATCCAGTGTACTTTGTTCGATTCGAGTGACTGCATGGCTGCTTCTATAGCACAGATCTGAACTTTTGTTTGAGTCAGCTCGCCGCGTTTCTACTTTTTGTGTCCCTTGGTGGTTCAAGCGATGTTTCTTGTCAGAACTTTCGACACTGCCCCCCGTGACGCGATCCCGAAGTAGCACAGAGAGTGCAGTGTATGGGTTGCTAGAACCACTAAAATCTGTTGCACACAGGTTTTTTGCGCGAATGACTGCGATGCGAAGGCAATTGGGCCGCATCCCAGGAAAACCGTCATTGCCATCCCGGGCACCTCTAGAGTCAAAAAATGCAAGGTCGGAATTATGAACCCAGCGCAATGCCAACTCGATTTCCCCACACGAGCTTCCGCCACTATGATCCTCAGCCCCGTCAAAGCTGAGCGTAAACCATCGCCGGTGTGCTTGACGATCGGAGAACTGATGCAACGCTACCCTGGCATGACCCAGTGACTCGCATGCACTGCCAAGATTCCAGTCAAAAACCCTAATTTTCAAGGCTACGCCAGCTGTATCAGCCGCTGGGATTCTATATCTCTCGCTCCACTGAGGTTCGAGAGTACGTTGTACCACCTTTGACTGACGTTCCTCGTCGTTCACACGAAGCTTCGTGAATGGATCTGCTGCTGCTTGACCAGAATATCCACGCACGGAGTGATTGAGGCCTCTGGCCCGAATTAAGGCAACGAGTAGCTCATTGGGTGGCAGAGTTTTGAGTTCATTAGGCTCCTCCAGCGTCTCGAAATAGTCGAGAGATGCATTGTACCTAAGTACGGGCGCGCGTCTTTGAAATCACGTCAAAATTTCAAAGCAGTGGGAGAAATTTTGCTAATAATAGCCAGTTGTTCCGCAAGAGCTCGCTTTTGTATGGGAGACCCAGGCCTAGCTGACCCGAGATGGTACAAGCACAGCAAAGACCAGCACTCGGTCCGGGTGTGGGGGTACCAACACTGATAGACCATTTTGACAACGACAAAAATATGATATATCATCAACCGGGCACCCCTAACGCACGCTTGCTCGGTCGATTCCCCCTCGGTGAACTTCTACGTGAAACACATTCGTGTTGAACTCCAGGCATACCGCCACTGGACGGCAAGTTCAATTTCTCCACGGGATATGAGCCCGCCGCTGATGTTCTGCTTTTCTCGATCATTGAGACCTTCCCGAGCCTTAAGAGCAGGGAGCGCAGGAGCTGAGAGTACGTTGTGCAATCTTGGTTTGTCAGCGAGCACATACCAGCGGCGTGTTGATCTGCCTTCTTGAAGTGGGGCGAGCGGGATGTCAACTCGTCCAATAAAATCATTGCCAGAGAGATCGTCCCAGTCATCAACCGTTACTTCAAGCTGCAGAGGAGCACTATCTGCAGCGTTCGAGGGGCACACCCTCAACGAAAGGATCTCATTCCACACTGGATAAAGCGACTTTTGCTTAACTGAAGATGAGACGCGCCCACCTGCACAACTCAATGTCACCAATGGATCTGAAGTACTAAGCTGTCCAAGAATGTTGCGATCCATTGCGGGCAGATTACGCGCCTGAATGACAGCCACGCGCAGTTCGTTCGGCATCATCGACTTCGCGTCCGTGGCGAGGCAATTTGTGTTGTCACTTCCCTGGATGAAAAACTCCCGTGCAAGATTTGCCACGATCGAAAATCGCAGAGAGCCTTGAAGTCTGGGAGGGCCGTTTTTCTTCAGGGGTGGTCTCATCAACATCAATTCAACATCCTGCTCTGATCCTAGATTATTTAGACAAGTATGTAGAGGGGTTCGAGCTTCGCCAATGAGGACGTCTTTGGCCGGCGAATTATCGTTCCAGACCTGGACAATAAGCTCGGCTTCGAGCGATGTTGCCGCGGCCGCCCCTCTCCGCGTGGCGGAGGTGCGATCAGCACCTTTTTTAATCCGTTCGAAAGCATCAACAATCGCGAGGCCCTGAAGATAGTCGATGAGAAGCTCCAGAACTTCACCAAACCATTCACAATCTGTGCCCTTGCCATTCTTTGTTGTTGTCCTAGCTGAGTGTCCAGAGAGGTAAATGACGCAAAATGGATCCTGTCTGTTGCCACAGGAAGATCCCCAGTACTCTGTCTCTGGCAGTGATGCTGCAATAATCTTAAACATTTTTAATTCGAATCCACGTTGTGACGGCGCGCTGTTTGGAATCTCTCCACCATTCTCGCTAATCTGGAGAGTTTCAATCAGATCCTGCACCCGTCTGAATGGAATATGATCAGAAGCAAGTTTAGGTGGTACCGGAGCACTCTCTGTTGTGACGACGGTCCAGAATGATAGAGGTATATCGAGAGCGTGGTACTTATGGTGCAGAGTGATTGATAGCGGCTGCCACTTGCTGGTTAGATCGGACACGTTGATATAGGCAGTCCCAACGAGCTCGTCTAGACATGGATTGTTGTCTTCGAAGAGTTCGATGTGAATGCTACTTTGACCTTGCAGACTGTACCAGGTAGCCAGTGTCACCACTTCACTTGTAGGCCACTTGATCAGAGCTGTGCAACTTGAAGTGGAAGATCGCTGGCTGCTCATGCCCAGCGTAAACCGCAGGTATAGACCCGGATGTGCCGCCATTTTAAATTTTCTGTCATCACCCTGGATATACGGCTCCAGGAGAGACGCAAACCCGGCCACGTGCACGAAATGTTTCGGCTGCGGTCTTGCAGGCGCGTCTTGTTCATTTGGCTGCTTTTTTATTTCGCCCGCCAGACGAGGCGACTGAAGCTCTGGACAAGGACCGACAGTAATGTGGGTTGCCACAGAAACGACCATGCATCCGACAAATGGGCTTGGGCTGGGTAGTCCTTCCACTGGTTCCTGCACAATTTCTTTGGGCGTAGACAATGTGTTGGATTGCATTTTGAGACGCAGTTTGGCTGAGTCGGAACGACTTTTGCTCTCGTGCGGCAATCGAGCGCAGCCACCAACGAGGCACGCTCTCGAATCTCTGTCGGTACTCCAGACCTCGATTTCTAAGAGCAGCCCACCGAGGAAAGTACGAACCTCGCCTGGGGTTGCAACCGTGCTGTTACCTTTCGAGGAGGGGGGATTCTCCGCGAAGCGTGTGATACATACGGGCATGATGTCAGCATAATTGACGTGTCGATCCCCTGCCACTCTGTTCGGGGTAGTCCCTGATACCAGTGGTAAAAGTGGCACTAGTGCTGTGTGAACAGTTTTGGTGCCGAGACGCGCAACTAGAAATCCATAACTCAGAGGTTTCCTCAGGCATACTATTCCCCCAGCGTCGCAAATTTGGCAGGCAGAGGCAAAAGCCGCGTATACAATCCGCTCGCGGTCTCTGGGTTGCAAAACTATTGTCAGCCAAACTGAGCTATCTTGAAACGTGTCGTTGCGTTCGGTCTTGGCACCGTTCAAACTCGCCGCGTTCGTGTCAAGTGTCGGTTTTGCACCTCCGAGGCTGGCAAGGGCGATTGTACCATGTTTGTCATCATCGGGTCTGCCAATTGGGTACAAAAGATATTCTTGAGCAGTCCAGCGCGGTCGAACGGTGCGGTGTCTAGGCAGTGTTTGGCCAACTTGCACGCCACTGAATGTGACTACCACGTACGGATCACTTTTCCCGAATGGATCCGCACACGCAAGGTCATCACAACCGAGCACATTCAAGATAATACCACCCTCTCGGCGCCGTACATCCGCTAAATGCAGTGCGTTCTTGGTTGCCTTGAAAGAAAGCTCGCTATGAGCTCGTTGCTGATTGAGGAATGTGCGCCGTCCATGAAGCCCTCGCCACGCGCGTTGTATCTTCGTGGCTGCCAACGCGCGCTCGTTCTTTTCTTTCCGAATTTGAACAAGCAGGTTTCGACATGAGCGACCCTTGTACACGCGCCACGCATTTTGGATGCGGAGAACCGCGCAGAAATGAGCTTTCCGCGTAACGGTCCATGACTGCAGCCAAGAGGCATATCTACGAGCGAGGGAGCGCCGGTACCAGGTCTGAATGCGTGCGGCATGCGCCCGATCTTCTAGTGAATGCTCACCAAAATCGACCACTAGCAAATCTAAAGCGCAGGCTGGAATTGTTGCGGTACTCGGCCAGGTCGATGTAGGCACTGGCAGGGGGAAGACATGCGGTGGATGAGCCGTACGACAGGCATCTAGCTTGGTTGGCCAGGGGCTTCTTCCATCCCAAAAGTTGCCGACATGATGCGCCCTCCCGCGAACAAAGCCTCCGCGCAATCCTGGTCCAAAAATGGACACGTACGGCCACCTTTGGAGTGAGCCGGGCCATCGAGCCGCACCCACAAGATGCGTTTGTCCCCAGGGTACTGTCGGAGTTGGGTCGGACATGCGGGCAGCACTGGAATCACGCGGATCTTTCAAAGACGCGAGCCCGTGCAACTGCAACGATAAAGCGTGCGGTAATGCGACACGTGACTCTTCAATAATCAGATGGGCGGTGAGAAATGTATTCCCGGCAGCCGAAATTATGGTTCCACGACCGTCTCGAATGCTCGCCATTAGCGCAGTGATGTTACCGTCTCTAGCAAACTCGAATTCAAGCGGAGATGTCCTGAGCAATTTGTTTACATCAAGAGGTGAGCAGCCGCCTGGTGGGTCCACGTAGTAGTCGGTATGCGCAGAGGAAAGGCGTTCAAACTCGCTCCAGGCAAAGGCTAGAGTCTCGTTTGCGCAGGCATGCGCGATGCCAGGTGCACGCGATCCTGGACAGAGCGCGTGTGAATTCCCATGGTCCCTTGCAGCTGATAGTAACAGCACATCAGCGTCACGCGCCGCACCTGCAATGCCGCGACCAAAGGGGAGCAGGAAAAGTTGTTTATCAAGGCACCCCTGGAGCCCCGAAGACGGGGCAGCAGGGCAACACGACCCGACCACTTTTCCAGACCAATGTATGAAAATAGTAGTATCTTTCTCGCGAGTATCTTGCGGACGGTCTGTAAGTGCTGTCACGCCCGCAATGAACAGTCGCAATCTAGATATGATGTCATCGGCAGTGTGGCGAGAAAGAGTCGTGGCATGCAGAGCGGACGGTGACCCTGCGATCTCTGCGCCTGGTGCACTTTTCTGGGTTAGACAAACGTCCTCAAATACGACACGATATCGAAGTTGAGCAAGTGACACTTGGAAGGAGGTGGGTCTCTGCGAGAGGTCGTTCCTTTTGTCATTGCGAGGTCGCAACAGTCGTGGTGAGAACACGGAGTTGGCCAGGTTGCCGACGGGTCTGAAGCGAGCTCGCAACTCGAGGTAGCAAACTTCTGCCTCACTGCAGTACCGCGGGATCTTAGCAAGTGCATTGGAACCTAGATAAGCGATGCCTTGTAGCACCTTACCTCGTCTCAGCTCAATCCAAAGCGCACCACGGCCACGTGCCCAGTCCGCTGCCCAGACTTTTGGCAACCACACGAGCACTTCCTGGGGCGCGATCCTGAATTCCGATGTAATTCCCCCCCCCCCCCCCGACCTCAGCGCTAATTCTGCTGCCACTACCTTCTCTTGGCATCCATAGCAGACTGCAATCGAAAGATCTCCCAAGTCCCTCGTACTTCTAGGGGTAAGCTTAGCAGAATAAGATTGCGATGTGGCAAGTGATTTCATAAGCCCGGCAAGAGAGGGGCTCTCTATACAGCGCTTGGGTCTTTCGGCCACATCTGGCTTAGTTAGGGGGCCCGAAATTCCCAGTATTGCAATTCTCAGCCGGGCTCGCGATCCCTCTGTGACCACCGCTGTTTCTACAAGTGGCTTTTGCGTACTTCTCTGATGAAGACGAACTCGAACACTACCAAGCCGACCCGGCGGATGGTAAATACGACCGGTTTCTAGGATGGCGGGGAGCCTACCTTGATGAACTGACGCCTCTTCTAAATCCAGGCAATTGGAAAGTTTGGGGTCGATACGGCATTGCGAGTTGACGTCTATTTCTCTTGATTGGAGCGCGTATGTGGTGCAGAATGGGGGCACCTGACCCTCGATACCTAGTTGGATAGCTGCGTGACCGAGGAACCTTGAGCGGACACCCGAGGGTCCATTCTTGACTGAGCTGGATTTAGCGCCGCGAATCGAGATATAAAGTATACAGTCACTTGGAGATAGAGTCATTGGAAGCAAGAAGTCACACCTGCCCCAGTGACGACGGCGCGCGCTATCCGCGGATTGAAATTCAGTATCACCGACGCGTGTGCCAGCCCAGTTGATAGTTGCGCTAGCATCGCATTTGTCACTGCCGCCACGAGAGCCAGGAACTTGAACTGCTAGCAACTTGTATGGAAACGAATCTGCCCCCCAACGATCAACGTCGATTGAGAAAGACTGCTCGGTCAATGTGCATGCGGTAAGAGAGACCACTGTAGAAACGTCGCCCTCTGCGTCGCGTGTGACGTTGTATCGCGGCATCAAAGATATTTTCATGTCGTGTCCTTGTGGGCACCGACCATACTTGAGCGGAGGTTGCATCATTGTCGACTTGCTTCCCGCAATGAGGGCCATTCCAAGAAATCCCTCCCTTAATCCGTTCTCCTTCGCAACTTTCCAAAGCAGTAGCTTGACTTCGGGCCACGCCTTCTCGTGTCCAGCGATAGCCGCATGTCCTACTGGAAACTCAATGGGCACTCCGCAGTCGAGAGAGCGTGGACCATCTTTCGGGCTATCACTTGCGTCTTTAGCCTCAGCTAGCGCAACACGACGACGATTATAAAAAATCTCAATGGCGACAGTGCGTATCTCCTGCGAGATCCCACTGAATGATAATTTACGAACCGAAATGCACTTCTGTGGTGCCGTTCCATGTGTCCGGGCTGGACTATTCTTAGTGCCGCGGCGCAAACGAAGCATTCGCTCTCGTCTGACATGGTTTTTCCATGCAGCTGCGCCATGAGTTACGGAGTCACCAACGTGCGACACCATTAGACGGGGAGACAGGGCGATAGAGATACTTCCCTGGACATGCGGCTGTGTCGAGTATGCGATCCCCTCCTTTGGGCGCAACGGCGCATCAAATCTGTGTGCTGGCGGGCTGCGCAGCATGCGCCCTTGAATCTGGCATTGACCGAGGAATTTATGCTTGTGGCCAACAGGTTGCGAATTCTGATTTGGGGTCAAATCTGCCCACAACTCAATGAGCAGTTGATCATTGATGCTCCCGCGTTGTCGCCCTAGGGGCAGAATGAAGCGTTCGCCAACAGCTTCCGCACAATTATCCTCCCAAGTGGGGTTGTGAACGGCACTGCAGATCGCAGAAAGCCGTGGGAGCTGCCTCCCGTTTAACCACAATCTTGCGTAAGATCCACTATAAGAAAGATCACTCGCAGCAAGAACGTAGACATATAAAGCCTGTGGGGCTGGACTTTTCGATTCGGAGCCATAGCGAAGCCAGTCGTTGATGGCAGGTATGGTATCCCTGATTAAAAGCCTCACCACGAGGGTTCCGCTGCCATCCTCAGGTCCTCCGTCCACTGAAGTTGATTTTTGATCCAACTTCAGAAGTACGCAGTCTTTATCATCGTGAGGTTGCGTTGGGGTGAGCTGCTCTGGGCCTCGCAGTGTAGCCTGTGTACAAACTGCCTTATAAATTGCGGCTGTGAAATAGGCAAGTGAAGATCAATGTCCGGCATGGTTGAAGTTGCATGAGTGAATTATCACTGGAACTGTCTTGTCCTAAGAAGGACCCTCGCTGAGCATGACCGTCTACAGCAACCTGAGCGCCCGGGGGTATGCCGGATGTAAGCGCATACATTGCGGCAAACATGTGAGACTCTCTGTAATGCGTGCTGGAACCACGCAGCGCGCCGCTCAGGTCAAGGCCACGTGGCGACTTCCACAAACACAATTATGTTTCATGGACAGGGCATATCGCCGTGTTGTAGACCTCAAAACGGAGCGCGGGACAGTACTGGCGTCGCCAGATGCGGTCCTTCGCGCTTTCTTCATTGATGGATAAGTCCACCTTAAAAGCATTTTCAGGGTCGTCACCCCAGCGAGGACATCTCGTTTGCCGTCGCACATCAGTCCGGCCTATCTCTTTTCCATCCCAGTAACAGATGACGAATGGGCTCACTACCGGGATTTTCGTGCTGTTACCCACGCGAGGGAGTCGCATTCCACGCTGCTGTATTTGAGTTTTGCTTGTGTGTAGAGGCTTGCCGGCGCTGTGTGCGGGAATATCTAGGTCATGTGCCTCGACAATATGAACCATCAGGTGGGGCTTTGCAGGAACAAGGTGTCCAGCCACGTGCACTTCGCCACCAACATACCCCTGGTCAGTTCGGTCTTTAATGGGATTTAGTTGTTTGGCAATCCTCTGGCCGACTGCAGAGCGAAGTTCGAGCGCACGAAGTCTCGCCTCACCAAGGAAATTGTCGGACCCCATGCTATCGTGGTCATACACCTGTAAAATGAGTTCCGCGGCGTTCGCTCTATTGACATTTGCAAACGCCACCTCATTTGGAATGTCGACGCAGAAAACATCACTGCCACTGCCCGAGTGTTGCAATCGACGGAAGAGGGGATATATGGATTGCGGGGTTACTGCAGAACGAGCTAACTCTTTGCCGTGACATTTTGCGACGACATAAGGGTCCGACGTACGCGGTGCACTCGAGAATACTTTAATGTCAGCGCCTTGAAGGTTGGTTCCATATAGGACTTGAAGCTTGTAGACAATTTTTCTTTTGTGGCTCCCTTCTTCACCGAAATTATCTCCCTCCGAGCTGAGCGTGTCGGCATTCGTATCGTTATCGTGCGGTGAACTGATTATTGAGCTTGCATGGCCCAAAAGAAGCCGCTGGCTGAGCTTCTCGCTCCACGCTTTCGCTTCGAGAGACGCTGTACGATCGTGTTGCACATTCTCTGCGCAAACAGACAGGTGTGTGGGTGGTGAGCAGAGATGAGCTTGACTCACCAAAAATAGCGCGGCCGCCAGATCGGTCTATAAGAGCACACCTTGCTTGGATGGGGTTCTCTGCGCCGCCAGTCAATCCAAAAATCGCCCTCAGGCAGTCAGTTTTGACCTCTGATGTCTGATTTGGACCTGAGTTTGCAACATCCAGGAGCACTTTGACAATTCCACCTGAAGATGCCTTGTTTGCCAGATTTTGATGACTATGCACACCGCTCTTGGTACCCGAGCCGGAGTTTTGCACTAAAACTTCCGCGCCCTTGGGGGTTCCCGCCAGCGCTGCTAAAATGCGCGCAGCAGCAGGTTTAGTCCGGTTTGCTCCATGCACGAGAGCCTGAACAAACACGGCAGCTCCGCATGTGCTAAACAGCTCATCGATAATTCCTGAGGGGATAGACTCTTCCTCAGTTGTGCTGCTATCATCATCATCGTCACTCTCGTTGCCATCGTCTGCGCCATCTCCTGGCAGCAGGGTGGAGCTTTGCTGAGATTCTGTGCCGGAGCCGCCATCAACCCCGGTCACAATTGGAGGTCTGGTTTTGGATGACGCTGCACGATCAAGCAGTTCCGCAAGCGCACAGAATCCTTCGTGCGAAGCATCCCCTAACGCAGGGTTGGTAGTTGCTGTGAGGCGGATTAAGTGTGGGAGAATGCCGGCTGCGAGAAGCTTTCGGCGCGAAGTTCCGTTACCATCAGAGAACAATCCGCGCACTGCTGTAGCGCCATCGCGCCGATCGACGGGTGGACTTCGGTCTGCCAGAAGGCCCACAATTACAGGAGCAGCTCCCTGGGATAGAAAAATGTCAGCGATATCATCTACCTTTGAAAGAGCCAAATCAGCTAGTTGCATGATTCCATCACGCCGTTCGTCGGCAGCACCGCGCTCGATGCGGATCAGGATTCCTCCAAGTTCTGCTTCGATCGGGCCGCGCATAAGTTGCTTAGCCAACAATTTGACGTCACGGCGCTTTTGACGCTTCTCGTCTCCAAGGTCTCTCTTCTTTTGCAGCCTTTGATCTTTGCCTTGACATGGTGGTTTCAAATAAAACAGTATGACACTGAGTGATCCCAGCATATCGGTTGTGCTCGATCGACCATGTAACAACTTAATCCCCGCTGTGGCGTGTTTTCGTGGAATGAGCCTGAACGGCACAGCACGCTTGGCACGCTTGTCTTCCTCTTTGTAGCACTGTCGCAGCAAATCAGATCCCTCCAGAATAACTTGACCGTGACAATGCCGAGTCAATGACCCCTGAGTCCACACTTCGAGGCGAAGCTCGGTGTCCTCGACTATGGGATCGATCGCTTCTGGAGTCCCGGGAGAGTCAGCAACCCCAAGCGCCGACTTGCTTTGCGGCAAGGGGAGCAAGAAGGTCTCCGACCCCCGAGGCCACTGAGGTTGCCCGTGTTTGTCCAAACCTGCGGATTCTGTGCGCCCCACCTCCCTTCCACACCAGTGCACGCACACCTGCGAGGGAGTTGAATCTGACAATATTTGCATCGACGCGTAAAATAAGCGTCGAAGCGCACATGCAGCGCACGTCCACCAAGCTGAAAGTCGGACCCTCCAACAACATGCAGATAGATGGATGATTCTACCACTGGGAGCTCTGGGAGGTCGATCGGACTGATCTGTGTCTCAGCGAGCGCGGTGTCTGCTTGAATCCTAGAAGCTTCCTCGACGTCCGGTTCTTCGTCCGAACAGTCAAATGTGGCCATGACTTCATTCCGACCGGCCTTGGCGGCAGCTTCTAACATTGCAGAGAGAGCATTGCGAGATTGTGGTGCGCACTCGTTTTCATTTGCGTTTATCTTGATTAGACGCCACCCCCGTTTCGGGAAATGCTGCCCGTCTTCTACGCTCTCTACAACTATTTCACCTTGGTGAGGGCCATTGCCCCTGCCTCTTTCTCGAGGGGGTTTCCAAGTTATCCCCGGGTTCCGAGGATCGAGCCGCACCTGCTTGACGTCATCCGAAGCCGCATTGAAGATCAATTCTGCGTGTCGCGCTGCAGCGGTGTGACTGAGTGGATCTGTCCTATCATTCGCCCGCAGTCGTATTTCGGTGAGGACTGCACTAGGCGACGAATTCCCCGACAAACTCTCCCCATTGATGGCAAGTAAGATCCAGCCCACATGAATTTTGGTTTTGGTTGCAACTGAGTTTGGGTTTAGTCCTGTGACCTCATTGTTCTTTCCCCACGAGGCCACCCCGAGCTCTTTCCGAGCGTCAATGCGAATGATTCGTTTATTAAGATAGCGAGGGGCAATAAAATCAAAGTTAACGACGAAAGTGCGCGTCGAACAAAGGCTGCTAATCGCTTCGGATAGATCGCCTTCGTCGTGCACAGGCATTGATGCAATCCGTTCAAGGAGCCACCCCCCCCTTATGCGTAATTGAGCGGACATGGAGTTCGCCATCACTTGCTTAACCTAAGGTAGAGAGCTAGTATGCAATTATATTAAGAGTAGCAATACCTCGAGATGGCCATGTTGATACCCGTAGGCGCCAACATTCGCCTTGGTCCACACGATTCCTAGAGGCTTACGCAAATCAAGGCTGAAACATTTCTTGCGAACCGTTTTTGCCTGGATCTGTTCGTTCTTTTGACGTTTCATGGACAAGAGCAGCCTTCGATCTCTTCGAAGCTGTTCACGCTCGCGACGCCATTCTATTCGCCGGGTAAACTTAAGTACAATATGCTCCTCGGAACCGGCTTCATTATCGACGGACTTCGAGCTTTCTTCTATAAAGCCCCTCAGGGCGCTGAGGAGCTGGTCCCGATTGCGCAGCCGTTCCCCGTTCAGTTCTACGGCGCGCCATCCCACCTGCACGCCGAGACGTGAAGCCTGCGCGTCCCTGCGAAGTCCCAAAACGGCCAAGTCATCTCCTGCAGCTGCCGCAATGGAGCGTGTGCGTGCCCTGGATCGAGTCGTCAATGCCTCAAGACCGGTGTTCAAGTCTTCGATTTGAGACTCCAGTGACTCATGAGAGTCATTAATTTTGGTGTGACTTTGATCAATCGATTCCCCCATTCCTGCTCCGTTTGCTCTCGCTGCTTCTTTTGATTTCCAAAAGCGCCGCAAGTTAAAATCGCGCCGGTCCTTGCTCAGTTCAGTGGGTTTATCCGCTATCACCGAGTCTGGGGCCTCATTGCCAGCCAAATCATGGAAACTTGCAGAATCTGCTCGTGGTGGTTGTTCCCGGACTAACGGCAGGGAGACTCCACTTCGGGCCTTGATGTCTGCGCGCTCTGCGTGAGGGTGGGGGGTTACTACCCGAGATCCGCTACGATTGGCTAAAAGAGCAGAGGTTTCGTCTTCATCAACTTCGCCCCAGATGACTCCAAGCTCTTGGTTAGGACTGATGGTAACAACAGTCTCAACGTGTGCGAGTTCATGTCGTTTAATGCTCCCGCCCTCGCTTGTAGCCCCTATCGAATTTTTTGTTTCCTCATAAGCCTTGGGTCTCACACTAGCATCTAACTTTGCCATTGTCGTACGCCCGCCCTTGTGAGTTTTTGTTCTGGTGGTAAGAGCGTCAAAACGCTCCAGGCGTTTTTTTGCCCTTTTGCAGAAGGTGTTAAGTTTGAGTGCTCTCGCCGCTCGGACACGTCCCTTGGCCCTATCCGCTTCGCGGCGACTGATTGCTGCCACTGCGCGAAGATTCGAACGTTCCGCATGGTCGGCTCCCTTTTCTACTGCGCGAAGAGCCTCGCGAGCTGCACGCGTTGCATACTCTGCAGATCGCTCTAGAGCGCATAGCATGCGGCGACGTTCATCCTCGGCAACCATTGCCAAGACTGAGTCTGAACGTTCAGCTTGCCAGCGTTTGATTGCAATCCTCATGTGAATCTGTCCTTTCCAACTCGCATCTGCTGGGCTCGACAATATTTGCACAATTTGTTGTGAAGGGGCATCAATCCAATCCTCATCGAGGCGAATGGCACAACCACCGAGTGGTAAATCTTGACGAGTTGGCTTCTTTGTTTTTACTTCCAATCTCAATTCTTCACGTGCCAGTGCACTGTTCGAGCGTGCCTTGCTTATCGATAGACGCAAAATGTCGCTCGGCCAAACTCCATCATTCCCCGCGAGTAACAGCACGGAGGAAACGGCCGATTCACCATGGAGAGAGGCACAGATATACAGCGCCTGCGCCTCAGGGGATGATTCTGAGAATTGAGATATGGCAAGACCTTCAATGGATACCACAAATGCAGGCAATTCGGATTCAGGAGCGAGGGATGTCACATCGTCAGTCGGGGACAACAAACGGCCTAGCCCCTCAAAACTAGTATTTGGGAACACGTCTGACTCTACTGAGATTTTACCACGTTCCAACGGGCTGAACAACAAGATTATTTTTCCAGAGTATCGCGCTGAAGAACTCGTCGTTAGCTCGTACTCCCGTTCTTGACCCTGAATCTGGCTGTCCAGAAGCTCGTCGTACGTCAGGACAGCTTCTCCAAGAAAATTATTTTTATCATGGTGTTCATTCGAACTCCACATTTCCACGGATACCATTCTTGGCGTGCTAACACTCTTCCGTGGGCGAAATACTTGAATTTGGACACCACGATCTTCCGTCCACACGGGGTTTTGAGTTGCGTATCGAGCAGGCGTACGATATATCTCGCGACCATTATGCTTGACGATGGCTGACGGACTGCTAGAACCGTCGCCAAGAGCATCGACAGGACAAAGATTCGCGCCCCGTAAGATGCGGAGCTGAATATTCGTGACATGGTCTAGAGTTGATTCATTGGAGATGAGTGCTACTCGCCTCACGAGTCGCGCTCGCACACCAAGGCGTGCGATGCCTTCAAGCACTGAGTCTGAAAGCGAGCGAAATATCATTGCACTCAGGCTGCGCACGTGTAAGCGAAATAGCGGCTCTGGTTTGAAAGGCTCGGCATCTTTATCGTGCACCCACCGGAACTCCAGCTCGATCTCCCCGCAAGTTTGACGTTCGGACCTTCCAGAGGGCACACACAAATCTCGCCAGGATCGACATGGTCGTCGGTGGAAGAGCTCGGCTATGACATTCACACTGCAACAGCCGAGAAGCTCACAGTTAATTTTGCGCACATCGTGATGTAAAACCTCGACGGCAAGTTGCATATCCCTGATGCCCGTGCCCGCACTTGTTGTCTTCTCTTGTAACAGGGAGGTTGACATCACGAACGTCTCGCGCCACACAGGAGCTCGTGTCTGTAAAAGGACCGTCGAGCATGCGATTCTTTGTTGGTTCCTCTTGATCAGAACATAGGGATCACTAATTCCGCGATCGCTCAAAGACGATTTGTTGAGGCTACGTAAACCTCGCGCTTGGATAACGGCAATGTGAAGTACATTGGGCGGGCCCGTGGTCTTTTCGTCGTCAAGCGCGTCATAAAATGAACGAGCCGGATTGTGAACCCAATTCAAAACCAATTCGACCTGCGAAACTGCTATGGATGCTCCCGCATCAACATCTTTCCTGAGAGGCAGCCAGAGCCGAAGTGGTAGAGCGTCAATTGCTGGGTTGCGCGCAAGAAGGCTTTGGAGCTTGAGCTCGGCATACGAACTTAGGGAATTGTTGCGCGCACCATCTCCAAATGCGATTTCAAGTAATGCACGCGCACCATCACACGCATGTGCAGAAAGAGCGCTGGACTCGTGCCACAGCGGATGTAAATTGTGTCTTATTGGTGAGCTCTTCCAGGAATCCGCGCCAACTTTCAGCTCGACAAATGGATACCTGCCGGTCTTGCTATCCTGCGAGTATTCGTCGACTTGCAATCCACGAGCGCGGACCAATATGATTCTTAGTTCGTTGGGCGCAAATTGTGGGCGCGAATTTGGGCAATTCGTGTGCGCGAGAGATGGATTATGCACCCAACGTGCGGCTATCTCAATTTCACCTCGATAAGGACTCTTTCTTATGCTTGTGATTAGTGCATCATCGGCTCCTTCATCGTCGAGTCGCAGCCACCTTCTCTGTCTCAACTTTGTGCGAAATGATGACAATGGCAAGGTAGCGCGACCTAGGAAATCGTTGTTGGATGTTCGGTCCCAATCCTCTATGACAATATCCATTCTTGGACCAGAGCCGTCGTCATGCACTTCGGTGTGATGGACCTCAAAGCTAAACACAGCATTCCAAATAGGGTTCAAAGACGATTGCACGACGCCCGACTCTGCAGCCTCCATTACCACACCATCCGCAGAGGCTATCGTGATTCTGCTGAAGGGATCACTTGTTCTAAGGTGAGTAGGTGAGAGTCGCCGATCAACGGCAAGTAAGCCCCGAGCTCGTACCAGCGCCACGCGCAGCTCGTTAGGCGCTGCCCGGCCATTCGTACACCTGCAGTTGTGTGTATCTTTTAGGAATACTACTGGGCGCCGTTGCGTACGGTTGATCGAAGAAGCCGAATGCGGGATTATGGGTCCAGCGCATTGCCAGTTGCAAGATTCCGAACGGCCCTGGCTGCTCTGCCTCGTTGACTGCCACCTATCGAGGGGATAAAAGTCGTGTCAGCGGATGCGCTCCAAGTAATCACCTCATGAGCAGAGCAAGATGCGTTAGTAGTCCCATCTGTAAGTTGCAACCAATCCTCAGATATGGATCCCTCCTTGAAGGTACCAGGAAGCGCAGCACCGCAAAGCGGCAACAGAGCGCAACCCATAAGATCGTGTGATGTGAATTCATCATGATTATGCACAATTAATTCGAGATATGGCGGCTCAGAGTCACCAGCTACAGACTCATATGCCGGCAGAATAAACTGTTCGCCCCACTCGGGGTCCAGCGTCGAGTACGCCACTGAAGTCTTCTGCAATTCAACATCGCCGACACCACGGACGCGCAGAGCAACATACGGATCACTGCTTCCATTGGACTCGAGACCTGAATTTCCAAGGGGGGGCTTTCCTGGTTGGTCCGACTCCTCGTTTCGACGCGCCTTAGCAGAATGGCCACACGCACGTATCCTACGTCGATCCTTGAGATAAAGGCCTCGAGCCCTGAGCACCACAACGCGAAGCTCGTTGCGATCACGAGGCACGTATGGCTGGCATCGGCGCCTCGATTCCGCGAATGCAGCGTTATCATCATACGCACCAACCAGAAAGCTGTCACCACCCAAGGTCCTTTCGGGTGGCGTCGCGTTACCCCCAATGGTGACAGAACCTAAATTTTGTTTTACGATGTCGATCTCATCATCTATTGCGCGTTCTACGCGAGTGTAAATGGTTCCTCCCGAGTAAAACCCGCTCGAATTGCCGATAGTCTCCCCGAGACGTGCAGAACTACATCCATCAGTAGGCGGGAAATTGTTTGATGGCATTAACTCTAGCTTGGAGGACCTTGACTTGTCTTCCACCAAGATATCAAGGTCAAACATGAGGATGCCGGACATCTTCTGATCTGGGCATTTGAGCTGCAGAGCAACCTTCTTGGAAGGGCATTCGCCCGCCGCACCAAGAAGCTGAGACGAGTGCAATACACACCGCCTCGGCGTGAGGTGTAGCTCCGCCCGTCCAAGCGCGGCACCTGACTCTGCCGGCACCCTGTCTATGATAGTTATTTGAATTAAATTACCTGTCAATTCATCCAAGTCTGTGTTGATGCTAATCAGTTCCCCCCCCCAATCGCACGAATGGCCCGTCATCGCCTTGATGGTAGTCCGTGATGAAGTGCCCCCCACGCAGATAGTGCAGTAGCGTTCGCGACTCTCATGGTTGGGTCCTATCATAGGCGGCTTCTTGAGGCAAATATTTTGCACCCGAAGCTTTGCGCGGAGGGGAACAGGATGCGGGTGTGGCGCGATCGAGCAAGCTGCCAAGGCCGTAGCGGCATCGAGGTAATCCCTCCCGATTGGTGCTGTAATCTCGGTACAAAAAAGTGTAAATGAAACGAGCCGCCGCAACCCTAGATGCTCCACACCCCGGCACAACAGGGGCAAAGTGAACCGTACAGGATTCCGCTGATTTGATGTCGCAATATCGGCAAGTGAAGTGCTGGCCACACCAACGAGCACTTGAGATACCTCATCGGCATACCACAGCTTTATAATTAAACGGCGACGCTCGAGCACAGCCACAGTGGTAGGCAACAAAATAGGAACGTCATTGTGCCACTGCGTCTCCGCCCTGCGAAGCGTGTTGATCTTAACCCCCCCGAGATTAAACTCAATATAGGTCTCGCCGCCTGCGATTTTCTTGTTCGATATCTGACCCGCCAACGTCGAATTTACGCGTGCACATTGTATACTGATGCAAAAATATCGATTACGCTCGAGCCAGGCAGTAAAATTTAATTGCTTCAGTTCACCACTCCCTTCTTCGCTAAGATTTACCGAGGAAAACCTGAATGTAGGTGTCGATGCATGTATTGCGGCAACGACATTCTGGAGATCACAAGATGCTTGGCCAACTGTCGTGTCTACGTTCATGGCGTTGTCATTACAAACTGAGATCTCCAATGATTCGCGCAATAATGCAGGCTTGAAAATATTCAAAGTGGCTGCCGCCCCTGGAACATCACCTCCAAGGTCCTCCCACTCCGCATCGAGGATCTTTTCATTCTCGCCGAATGGAGGGCCCAAGCTCACACTAGTTAAAGTCTCCGTCCCCTGCGATGAGTGCTCAGTGTTGGCACCTTCAATATCTCTCATGCATGTTTCCCCATGATTCGCGGACTCTGATTTTGCCTTGCATTCGTGTTCACGAAAGGCCATCTTGGTCTGCAGATGCTGTCCGCTCACGCGATTGGCGTTTCGCTGTGAAGTGCCCGTACTACGTACTGTGAGGGATCGGCCATAAGTGTATAGACTGGCAGTGGCGAGTCCCAGTAGGAATACAACATAAATTTGCGTAGCTTTGCCAGCTCGTGCAAGACACAGCGTGACGGAACATTTGGAGGAAAAAGACCCACACGTGCTCGAACTTTTTGCTTCTGCGACTAGAGACTCCAAAGGGAGCTCCGCGGCACTCACGTCTTTGGCTGAGTTGTCACCGCATGACAAGCTTATGCGAAGTACGGCTCCGTGCAATGGCTCATGAATGGCAGGCGAAGCTAACGGCACGAGTATCGCTAGACGATCGCGCTGGGGCCAATTTATGTGACCCTCATTCACCTCGTATACACACAAGCTGGCTTTTAGTTGGCCAATCGGCCTTCTAGAGTGAAGGACTTCAAAGCGCACATGTAAACTTAAAGGTGATCCACGCTGCTTGTGGTGGTCAAAAGGCAGTCCAGAGATCTTCAAACAAGAAACTAAGAGTTCCCTCCCCGTTGATCGTCTCAGTCGGAAATTCACATATGCGCAATCCAGTGTATCACAGCGCCGTCGGCGTAGTGGAAGTGTACTGTAAGTCAGTGGCAAATGTCGCATTATTGACTCTCCAATAATTGCTTCTCCAAAAAATCTATTTTTCCTCTTTATGGCGCCAGCGCTCATAGAGTAAACATTCACGGTGAGGTCCACACCATCGTTGCTTGGGTGCCCCGTCAAATCCGACCGCAGCTGTCGCTGAATGCGAAACGCGTACGGTTTGCCGGAAAAGCAAAGTTGAGATCTCCGGGGAAGCATGTGATCAGCCGTTGCGATTCTTGCATTGTGTAATCTTGAAACTCGGAGTAGCGGGCTTAGCGACGGGCGCACAATTTCTTCCTGACCAACCTCCTCACCATGCCATTTCACCACGGCGTATGGATTCCCTTGAGCTAAAAACCTTGCGGCGGCTACCTCGTCGCGACGTGATGCCGCCTATGAACAAGCTGGATGATTTACAGCTGATTACAAATCATGATGACTGGTAGGATCACGCACCAAGCTACTTTGGTGGTCTATTATGTCGAGATCAAGTATAGACACTTGTAGATTTGGAAGTGATTCCGCATCAAGTGTCGAGTGGTTCGTGTTCAACGGAATATCGATAGCGTCGACGCTTATCGAAACACGACCAGGGACCAGACGATTGATCTGAGGTACCACACTGCGCCTACTTAAAGAAGCTTCGTTGGGCTCGAGGAGATCCAGACCAATTCTGCCGGCCGTGACAGCGAGATCACTGCCGCAAACAAAGCAGACACCTAGACACTCGAACTGACTCTGGTGCGCCGAATGCTCGATTCCAGTTTTTTTGAATGTGCCATGGAGCTCAAGGCGAAGATTCGGCACCGTGAGTCCATGGGCAGGCAGAAATAGCCGCAGTGTACGACCGGCGTCAGCCCATCGTTGGTGATGCGCAGGTACACGGGTCGAGTCGGTCGCATCTCTTGCACGCCAGGTGGCAGCTAGGTTATCATCCCATATAACTCGGCACTTGAGAGTATCATTGTCTACATCAGGCAATAGGTCCGATACACACTCTAGTGCTATTTCGACACGAGGTTGGGGTACGCGTCGAAGTGCGTCTTTGATCATTCGCTTCACATAAGATTCAACCGCACGCTGCCGTTGACGCCATTGTGGAATTGGGAGGCGGTGGAGAGTCAGATACAAGTGGAGTTGACCCAACTCCGGTGTCCTGCTATGAGCTTTAGCAATTTTCGCGTGAGAGACCGCGCGCACTGGAACATGTGTCTCCACCTCTTGCTCTCCAAAGTAGGTTTCGTCTAATGATGCAACACCAAATGGAGAACCCGCGACGCTAGGGACAATCTCGACCGCCAGCTGTAGGCCTCTTTTGTCCGCGATGGCTGTTACATCGCCGTGGCTTCCCCGGGCTATTGGCGCGGGGTCGATAGGAAGAACAAACTGTTCCCGGCAGTATTTTATCTTTTTCCCAGCTGCATCTCTGACTTTGCTGAATGATCGCGAGTCTACTATGGGTATGCAAACGCCCCCGGTGGAAAACCCATTCCATAGCAGGCGTGCCTGCACGCCCCTCCGAGCACACGAAGCTGTCCACGAGTTGAGTCCAACGACGTGAGCCGGCTCAAAAGCGATGACGGCGCACTTCACGTGAGGAACACTTGCAGGTAACGCGTGAAGCAACTCTTCTAGCAGATTAAAAAGTATGCTTGCTATCACGTGTCTGCTCTCAGTCCGAGCGGACGTTTCAGCGGTCAGCAACAGAGTAATGCTTGCGTATCGATCATCCTGTGGGAGCCCGTACAAATGGTCTTCGCTGACAAGCAATTCAGAACGACATCCTTTGGGCGTGATACTGAAGGTGGTACGCGCCCCGAATGAGCTCAGCAGTGCGTCGGGAGAGAGAGAAACGGAATGGCTTCTGTCACCATTCAAAGAAATTTCAGAGGGTTGCAGGGAAAGTCTCAACGGTGGCATTGTGCTTGCAGCCAGCCCAAAAAACTCGGGTTTACGGTCGCGGTCACAGGGTAGATAAAATACATCACGTCGCTCAATTACCGAAGAACCATTACCACCCCAGTTGGGAGGTGCCTTTGACTCACCGTATATATCGCCACACCAGGAGATAATCACGCAACAGGGTTCGACACCTCCACGCCTGCTGCCCAATGCAGCGGCAACAACATGTAGCGATAATTCAACAGGGAACAGAGATAGGGACTGTACTGTGACAGCATTCCTATCAGATTTCATTTTCGGAGAAAGTACTGACAGCCGCGATGGGCGAACTACTTCAAGCTCTTTGGGCGGGTCATAGATACGAACACTCGATGCTTCTTCGCATCCCCTGCTGAAGTGTTTCCCTGGGGCCATTACTACTCGGAATAAGATTTCTCCTTGCATGAGAGTGTCCCGCAATGTGCTAGGTCGCAATGTATGAGCCTGAAGATGAACCCAAGATTCTTTCGGACGATGATCGGCGCAAGCCAAGGCAAACGATCGAAAATATTCCGTTGTAGAACCATCCTGACTAGCAGGAAGCAAGCCACAGCTCATTCCGAGAAGCTGCGCGGCACCTAGCGACCTGCATCCCAAGAAGCCTCCATGCGCATTCCAGATCTTAGCAGCATCCATGGCCCGTGCTTCGGCATCACATGCTAGATCAGCAACGCGTTGTGCGCAACGGCGACGGTGGCGGCGTCTTGTGTATTCACGGCGGTCGCAAAAACCACGCGAGACTCGCTGAATTAATCGGGCGGCTGTGTCGCACAAGGCTCGACGACGTCGGACTACTTCCAGTCGTCTGCGAGTAGCTTCAAGACGGATCACACTGACCCTTTGTCTTGCAGTGCCGCCTCGACCTATGCGAGTTGCCAGAAGAGCACTTGCTTCGTGCACTAGTTGAATCGTTAAACTCCTTCCCAGGTGTGCTGGCTTCTCGGCAAAAGTCCACCGCCGAGGACCGACCAATAGCTGTGGGACTTGGGAGAGGAGGTCGTCATGAAGTCGAATGAACCACGCCCCCGGGCGTCTTCTCAAAAATCTCAACGCCACCATATAGAGCCATGAGAGAGTGACAACACACGAATTTGTCACTGTACGCGAGAGCATCCCACGAAATGACGTCTGAATAACGCAAGCAGCTGAAGTTGCCCGCAAAAATATCGCTTTCTGGATGAGTCTCCACCGCCTTAACGCTCGCCAAGCGCGCCAGAATGTGTGGATCACCCTTGCTGCGGACTCATCGATATTGTACTGGATGAGAGTCTGCACCCGGCGACTACCAGCTGCCAGGTTGTAAAGACGGCGAGAGAGTTGCGCGCAGCGCCTGCATATGCGTTGATTGAGAGCGTGGTCGACGTGTGTGGCAGATCGACAACAAGAAGCACAGGTCCCCTCATCTTTGATCGATACAGACATCTGGAAGCGCCACCAGCGCTGAAGTCGCAGTGCAGATACATCAAGGTGATGCTTGAGCTTCACAGGAAGCATAGTGCCGAGTAACTGACCACGCGGCCGCAGCCACTGCCCTCTGCCTGAAAGCGCCGTTGACATGGCGAGCAGGCAGTTGAGACAGAGAGCTTCCTGGAGATCAAAAACAAATTCTGATGGCCTTGCGGTCCCACATCGTGCGCACGTGCTGAAATGAGTTGAAAGCGCGCGAAGACTCAATTCGCGACGTTTTGACCTCCAGATCAAGAAGATCCGCTGAATTCGTTGAGCAGCTCCATGGCGCTCTCGCTTACCGCGCTCTGACCAGTATCTATGACGAGCACTAACTCCACGTTGAATTTTCTCGATAATAATTGCACTCCGAAGCTCTAGACGTAATCTCACTGCTCTCTTTGCTTTGCGAAGTCGGCTGTAGGCTCGCAGAATGCGTTCAATCATAGAAAGCGCTCGGTCTGCAGTCTCCTCGCGAGTGCGGTTCAGAGCTCGACGGCGCTTGGCTTCTCGGCGCGCTGCATTTTGAAGCCGAGCAGCTGCTCTATGTCTCACTTGAAGCGAGCGTAGCTTGTACCACACCCGCTGACCGAATTTTCGCTCAAAGAGACCGCGCCAGCACTTCTGTATAACTACCGCTGCCGTGAAGCTGTGAGTTTCCCCCTCTCGGCTGTGCTGCTGATTGCTGTGTCCCACCAGACGCTTCTGTGACGCGCCCAGCTTCTCGGCAACCCCAGTTGAGATATCCATGTCACCAAGGATCAAAGGAAAATTGCCTTCATGGCATACAGGTAGAAAATTGTTCCGGCAAGGAGTTCAGTCCGCTCTGGTACCACAGAACAGAAGAGCGCGATGCAACTTCTGCCCTGTTGGCTAGGGACACACCTTCAGTTCTTGTCTACCCGACTTAAAACTGGATTACATGTATGAAGGAGGATTGTATCAGGATACGCGACGGTGGGGGAGGTGCACTGCAACATCATAATCTGCATGGGCAGCTACGAACAAGCTGATTGGTATTTTAAAAGGGTGCTAGGTTCATGTACCACATTAGAGAGATAGAGAAATAGGGAGAGATAGAGAGGCTTCTACCCTCAGTGCACTGCGACGCCAGACTGCGTCTTTGGTCTCAAATCCGAGAAGCTGCGCGTATAAAGAACTTCTGCGAAGTCCCGCCACAAACAAGCTAGCTCTTAACCTATGCTGGCGGCTTTCAGTAGAGCGAGCTCGCCTACCATGAGCTCTGGTAAAGAAATTTTTGCGGACGGGGCGCTTTCGATGTCGATCATGCTTAGTGGATGCGGCGCCGGTGTCTCGAGGAAGACTGCCCCCTGCGTACCTACACGGGCTCTGGGCCAATTCAAATATTCATGATCGAGAGCCGCTTGTGCAGTACTGCGCATTGCTGGGTCAAATACCAACAGACCATGTAGCAAATGTAGCTGCAGGTGATGAGAAATCACGATAGGGAAAGTGAGGTGGGCTTGGGGTGGGGAGGAGGGGGGCACAGACCGCTAGTGGTGGTGGCGAACCGCCTGACAAACGCCTACTCAAGGTCTCGGCTGGTCGAGATGGAAGTGAATGAATGAATTTACGAGCACTTTCATCCGCCACAAACCACAACTCTCGTTCACTTGGACGGCCAAGCATTGCTATGATGAGTACAAGCATCTCCCGTCGCTCATTGCCTTGAAATAGCACTCCGATTGCAGGCACAAGCATCTCTGCAAAGATGCAACCGATTGACCATACATCAATGCCGGGGCCATAGTGAACATCGCCGAGCAATATCTCCGGTGCTCGATACCATCGAGTTACTACATACTCCGTCATCGTAGCCTTGAAGCTGGGTTCCATATCCCGGGGATCGTCGTTTAGGAATTGCGGAGCCTCCTCCGGTCGAATGTTTTGATTTGTCTCAGATGCTGGACTATCCACGCTACGAGGGGAGTGAACTTTTTTTGCAAATGTGCGTGCCAATCCAAAATCACAAATGCGCAATTGGCAACTTTGCAAGTCTACAAGCAGATTGGATGGCTTCAGATCTCGATGAAGCACACCAGCAGACCCAATATATTGCAGACCGCACAAAAGCTGATAAAAAAGATATTGTACCTGTTCATGTCGAAGAGCAAATGTCCCCCCTGCCTTGTTTGCGATTGCCAGAACGTGCTGAAGGTCTGTTGACATAAGCTCGGTAACGAGGTAAATATCCCGCGACCCCCACGGGTAACTACTTCCCGTGGAATCGAGAGGTGGGACCATGACGTCTAATAAACTGATAACATTTGGGTGGTTCAAACGACGCATCAAACGGACCTCACGCAAGAGCCTTTTGGCTTCGTACGTCTGACTAGTACTATCAAACACCACCTTTTTGATTGCCACGCTGGCATCCCGGCCTATCACTTTTCTATCCAACGCTGAGACGACCACTCCATGCCCCCCACAACCGATTCTCTGCTTCAATTCATAGCGAGAAAGAACAGACCAATTTACGCCAGCAAACTGGCAGCTTATAAACCTATCCATCCACCTGTTTAAACAACCAGCGCGACCTTGATCATCATTGCGTCAGCGCCTCAGAGTGTATCATTTACTATTATTTACTTCAGGAATTCCTGTGCCACAGTTAAGCAGACATAGATATAAAATTTTACATGTAGGTACTGACGAGAGACAGAAGACGAGGAATGGGCGAGGCTACAGGCGAAATACACCCCATGGTCGCCAGTACGAGCGCCAAAATAAACATCGCATTGGGGAGGGTCGCGCTGATACAACAGCTGGAAGCTGCAGCGAAGCGACAATGAATAGACATATGCGATGGCAGAGCCATTGGGCGAGCTGTTAGTTAGATCGATATTGCCATCCGATCAAGAATACCGAACTCAGGGATGCATCCCTTCTTGGATTTACCATTGATCCAAGCTAGTAGGACACAGACAAACGCATTTTCATGTGGGAGCACACTGGCAGAGTTGCATTAGGGTAGTAGTAGAGTAGCGTACTGTTGTGTAGTGTAGTCATGGATATAGAGAGAGAGAGAGAGAGAGAGAGATACAGCAAGCTCGGTCTATATTCTTTGCAGTCTGGGAGTCGCATATTGAGTTTAGGAGACAAATGGTTGAGACTGAGTCGGCTCAGTAGGCTCAGTATGAGCCGCCGCGACCGGCAGCGCGGCGGCCCGGAAGAGACCCCACCCGACCCCGCTTCGCACCCGCCGCCGCCCCACGGATCCTACGGGCTCCCTGGGCCGAGATGGGCCAGGCGTGGGCTCTTAAGGGCGACTAAGGAGGGGGCCAAGTCGCAAACTCAGCTTCGTTGGGTTTCCCAGGCCCAGGGGGGGACGCCTAGTCGCGAACTAAGTCCCGGTGGGGATGTATTAGAGCATGGTTTTTTTTAAACTCAGCTCATATGCCCATGGCCAGGAGGGCCCAGCGGGGGGGGGGGGGCAGCGGGAGGACCCAGCGCCTCAAATCTCCTGCGGGGGCCTCATCCTGTCTCCGCGGTCTCCCCGGGCGCGCCCAAAACTGGAGCGTGTCGAATTTCCCGCGGGCTTCTAGCGCCCACCTCAAGATCGCCACTGCTTCATCCCTGAGTATCAAGTAGCGTTCAAGTCACATGGCGTTGTAGACAAGACACATGGGAATCATACAATATATGTTCGCTCCTTCGGCTCATTGGAACCAAGAGCCGTTGATATGCTTGTTGTTTCAATGATGCTCGATGCCTGGAGGAGTAATCTGGTATTATTTGCCATCTCATTCAGAATTCCTTGAGATGTAGAATTTACTGCCTCCGTGCTTCTACTAAATATGGCCCATATTTCTGCCATATCTTTGATGAGTGCTTCGTTCGTTTGAGCATCGAAATTCAATCGAGCTGCCTTGTAGCGGTTTAGCATTGCGACGAGAAGCTGTTGTACACCACACAATGAACCAGTAATGGCTGACTCGTCATCAGCAGAAATCAGACGATTGCGCAAAGAGAGTTGCCTAAAAATCAGGCATTAAAACACTACTTAATACCGCGTGACACTTGGTCCCCCAGGGATCATTAAACCGATGAATATTCCCCAAAATCAGCTGGCGGCATGTAGTCCATGTCTTTGCAAATGATATTGCTTGCGGAAGGTCACCTACGATCGCCAAAGCAGCTGCAGCCACATATGGCTGCCCTTTGCGATGCTTATCTGCCTCCGCGAGCAGTGGGACAAGTAAGCGCAATTTCCATTGCCTATATATATTGATAATGATCGTGTGACTCCCAATTAGGCATATTCGAGACACGACGAAAACATACTTCATACGAAGCAAGTCCAGAAGGCCAAGAGCAAGGCGATCTGCGACATGAACCAGAGTATTGTGACTGAGCTGGTGAATCAGCCGTAGGCTACGTGATAACATTGCCCTGGTGTTCTTTCGGAGAAGCACCGCATTTGCACGTAATAGAATCACCATTGAACGCTCAGCAAGGTAAGGGAGCCCGGATATTAGTCCGCATGACATCAGATGAGAGACCTGTGCGTGCATCAGCGGCCAGAGCGATGTTGCTCGATGCTGGTTGTGAACGAGAACCTAGAGATTGGAAGTGCATCATTTAAAGCCACAATTTCCTGCTTGAGCAGCACTCTGCCCCCGCACGCGCCAGGCGTGTTCCAACGCCAGAGCTGCCCGAGCTTCGAATTTTTTAAGCCCTTCCGGATGTTTTCCTTCAGGATTGACACGGGCAAGTAATGCGGAGAGTAAAGACAATAACGTACCAAGCGGATAGTTGGCAGAGAGGGCATAAATGGAGGACATTCCTGTCGCTGAGAAGATAGCATCGATCGCCTCGACAGGCGCTGTCATGAAAGCCGACGAAAGATTCATCATCGTGGGGCTAGCTCGACTTGGAGGCCTCCTTACACTGCCATGCCCACTCGAGCGCCACAACAACGAGATTGAACTCCATAGCCTATTTGAACTTTGATTGAAAGTGTCCTGTTTAGCCGTGCCCATGCCCATATTGTTGTCATGTGACATGTGGTAGACAGTCCAGTGAGCCCTGCAACGAAGCGCAAAAGTTGACGCTGCCAATAACTTTCCATCGCTACCAACTGTATCGTCTATGTTAATCAGAGCTACAGGCAGTGCACGCCTATCAGCAAGATCTAGAAATAAATCAATCGTGTGTTGCCAAGAGTCTTGCAAGATGTGACCGTATCCGGAAGTTATTTCCAATGCTTCTTTGAATGCTAAAAACTTTCGATTAATTGATTGACCTGTCCGCCCAATGGTTGCATGCAAAGCTTCGAATTGATCTTGAGGCGAGCTTATGGAATCTATTTTTGCTCGGTCAGATACTCGTACACTATGCACATACCGCCTTCCGGTACACAGGAGGTTTGTAAGAAGGCGATCAAGCACTCGGGATAAATCAAAATATTCACAGATTTGCGCATACCAGCGGAATCCTGCACACAGTTTCAAGACGAAGCCCTCATCGTGCGAGCGATGGAAGGTGTCCAGGAACACAGACAGGATGGCCTCCGAAATGGACTGGAACATGTCATAATCGTTTGCATCTGCAGAAAAAAGTGGCGGCGGTTCGCTATGTAAGTAAAGAGACATTAGGGAACCACGAGATACAATTTTATCGGAACCCGGCGGGCATGTACCATCTCCGGTGCTTACTGGGGATGAATTTTGGATCGACTGAACGGGTCGTGGAATCGGTGCATCCTTTATTGCTTGATAAAGAGACCAGAGAAAATCATGTGGAAGGTCATCACCGTCGTTAATTCCTCTATTATTCCGCACAAAATCGTCTGCACTCATCCGCTTTGACGCAGCGATTGCTGGGTTATGCAAGTCTGTCTGGAGCATAATCGTAGAAAATGCAAGAACAAAAGCGGCGTCAGCACTAGAAAAAGGACATGCTGCCCAAGCCCCGGCATTGCTCTGCCACTGGCTATAGAGTTCTCCAGCAAAAACCTCCATGAGTCTGTCGATGCATTGAGCTTCTCCTGGTAAATGAAAGCCTGAAAGAAAGTTGCGCAAAGCAACATGGAATGGCTGGGCGCGGAAATCAAAGCGAGATGCGTATTCACGGAGCACCTACAAGGAAGGTTATTCAAGTAACCACGTGAAGGCGCGGAACTGTGAAAACAGCAGCATGGAAGGGATATTTGTCTTGTGGGCCTTTTGAAAGCAGTTCGCCAATACGCCTCTTGTCGAGACGGGGATTTTCATGAAGAAACTGAGCGACAAGCTTCGCACTTAAGTTCACTGGGAGAATTCCAAGGGATTCAACTTTCGAAATCCATTTGTTCTCAGCATTAAAATAGTCCGCGGCAAGGCTGCGGCGTTTTTTGGCGCGTCTTCGTTGCTGCAACATCTGCGCAGTTGAATCTCTGGCAGTTTTCAGCCATTCAATGCCAAGGTTGCACAGCGAGTAGCCCGGATTACCGTTGCAAATAATAGCGTCGTCCACACTCAACGGTAATAATTCGTATTGATTTGAAGAGAAACACCGACAAGAGACAAAATAAACAACCTCAAGCACGCAGTCCATTGCCAAGTAGTTCAGTAGATTCATAGGCTGACGAGACAAGGGCGTGGCGGAGTTCGCAAGACTAATGAAGAGATCCTCAAAGAGGTTACTGCAGTTCAGATCGGCATCGTAGCTGACATATAGATGCAGCAGAATTGATGACTCCCGAGAGAACTCAAGAAGGCTCTCGAGTGCTATTTCTTGCTGGTCTGGTGAAGATGAAAGGTCCCCGAGTATGTGCAGATGCGTTGAGATCAAAATCTGTTCAAGCTGGAGTTTGAGATGTTTTTTCATTGAATTGAAAAGATTAAAGATAACCCGGAGTCTAAGGGAGAGAATCGTGAGATCCTCTACTGGAGGGGCTCCTCGCAGATACTTACACAGCTTCCTCTGCAGTATGGAAAGGATCATCGGGCATGAAGCAAGAGTATTAGCTGCCACTTCAAGCATTATATTTATGAGGCTAAGAGCTAAAATACAACTAGACCTGACCTCTTGCGGTGCACACACCAAGTCGCATAAGAAATTCATTACCAAAACGGCAGGTCGAAAATTAATTGTGCTCGATGTATCAACTAATGGCACCTGGTTGCGGCTAGGAAATATGCTGAACTCCTGCTTGCTACCGAAGAAGCTCAGAATGAGACGAGCCAATGTGTCGTCTGCGTTACTCCGAAGCAATTCAGAAGCCTTATCGCGACAGCCTACTCGATAGCAAAGCAGGAACATTTTGTATGCGTCTTTCTCTTTCAGCAATAATCCACTATCACACTTGAGCGTGAGTGTGATCAGCTCGAGCAATTTTACGAGTACACTTTCATCACTCTCCTTACGTGTGTCTTCGAAGCGGCAGTTTGTTATCCCCTTAGCAACAAGTGCCATGCACGCATCACTCCGACCGGAGGCGGCGGTATTGAGACCATACAATAAAAAATTGTATAGAGAGGTCAATGCCCTTGCAGTGATTTGACCGGTCGTCTGAGCAGAACATATTACAGCCACAAATGGCGATACAACCTTGACGGTGTCAATGTCTGCATGTCTTTTCCCAAGATACTTGCTAAGTGATTTCAGAGTTTTAGTTATAGGATGTTCTATCAAGTTAGATATTTCGTCCGTAAATCTTCCATCGGCTGCCCAGCGCTTATTGAGGCGAAGTGCAGTCAAAAGACAGTTGATTTCACCTTTGATAGCGAGGTGTAGCATCGATCAGCTAGGCCAGCATCGGTTATGCATCTATCACCTTTGCCAATAGGGTTTACCGAGCTCTGGCTTTGATCCTTACCCGCGGTCGGAATCGTGCACATTCGTTTTTGAGTGGAGGTTTTTGATTGCGTCAGGGGTGCGCCGCGAGCATGGTTTTGCGCGAGACCCTGACGCAAGCTGCATCGGGACGTCCCTCGGAGCTCAGGAAGAAATTCCCCTGTATTTAACTAGGTGGACCTGCAGGGGGGACGTGATCTGCCCCGCCGACGCCTGGGTTTTTCCGACCATCTGGCTCTTTAAAGTTCTGAGGCGGCAGACTCTCAATTCTAGAGCTCCTTCTCGGCGGAGCGGTTGCAGGCCGCATCTGCAGGTTCTGCTCCAGTAGTGTGGCCGTTGCAGCCATAGGTTGCCGACCAGTCTTAGGAGCAGGAAGAAGGGCGTGTTGTCACGGACAACGGCTAGTGCAGTGGATATTGTTAGAATCCGACGGTATCCTCTTCTATCTTTCTCTTGCACACTTTTAGTGACCGAGGAGTCTGGGGGTTGCGTTCGCAGCTCACCGCTTAGTGTTGCTAGATCCCCGCCGGTTGGCAGGGCAGTGTAAATGTCTACCTTTCTAGTCTACAGTGAAGGCGCTTACATTCCTTTACACTCCTCGTCTTCTATGATGAACGGCGGCTATCGCCCTCAGAACGCGAGTGTAACTATAGTGCGCTTAGCGACAAGCCAGCTACCTAGGGGGCCTGCATTTTCTCCTTGGGCTATGCTACCCTAACTCGGGACTATGCTATCCTCCCTATGCTGGGGCGTTCATACTGGCCTATGCTGGCTCTGCTAAGTCTGCCTTATGCTGGCTATGCTATGCTGGGTTTAATACTAGCATACTCGGATTCTAACAAAATTCCCCTGTATCTACCTTCCTGTTATTATCTTCCCCTTGCAGGCGGCGCCTTCGCCGATAAAACGGTGTGCGCGCGCGCCCCTAGCCTGCGCGCCGTCGAGGAGCGCGCGCACCCCGCGGGGAGCGGGCCGACCGGCCTACGGCAACCTCGTGCGCGCTGGGAAGCCCGCGAGGTCACCCGCTTTGCAGTGGCGAAAACGTCGTCCGCGGAGCCGCGCCGCCGTCGGCGAGCTCGACCGCCGACGCACCGCCCCGGGCTCGACGCGCGCCCACCGACGCCGCCTCTGGGCGCAGCAGGCGCATCGGCGAACCCGTGCGCAGCGGACGAGTCGCCGCTGCAGTCCTTTGTGCGCGCGCGCGGCCCAGACGTGTCTACATGTGCCTTAGATAGTGGGGTATATGGCGCATTTGCCTCTTGCAGCGTTCAGTCGATGTATATTCGCTGACGAAAAGCGACCTCCCTCCGATTCGTCAAGCACCAAGGTACTATCCCAAGGAAGATGAGCATGAACCCAACGGCTGCACCATAAAGCGCTGTATGAAAAAGGCGCTCGGTGACCTCAAGGACCTCTTGCTTGAGGCGCAAAGCTTTGACGCCGTCTATATGGCGCTCCTCTGAAACCCACCATACGGGAAAGAACATGAAACAGCCATATCCGTTTTCGCTGAAGTCTGCAGTGGGCACTTCACAGCGTTCTTGGCTTGAGATGATCTGGGGAAATTGCATATTGCGTTCGACGCGAAAGTTGAATTGGAAGCGACGTGCCTCACGAACAGTTTGGCCAGTGATGGGTTCGATGTCCACATAGTAGCTATGAAGCCTGCGATCATAATTTGTGTCGAAATACACCTGCCTAGCCTCAAGACCACCCCACTCTTCGTTGCCGTAGAAGTGAGGCAGGCTTATAAAGCAGGGTGTATCAGTGATGGCCTGGAGAGATATCATACCGTAGGGAATCGTGTATCTCTCATCATGAAGGTCTTTGAGTTTATCACGAGCAAATCGACGACCCTCGTCGAATGTTGTAGACGTGGTCTCATAGCGATTAGCTCGAGCCCAGAAGCGACGTGTATAATTGTGTGCCTCGGCCTTCTTGCGGGTCGGCCACTCGACATAGTACCTATCGAACTGCATGGTGAAATAGCTCAGTGCAATGGAGGCAAAAAACTGACTCTTCGGAGAGGTCTGCCATTCCAATCTTGAGGTCCCCAGTGCGAAGACGCATGAGTTCAATGAGCATAAGATGGTCCGCATTCAACACATGCATCACGTCAGCACCTTGAAAGTCGAAGCCCTTGCCCCGTAGCAGATATGTGAAGTTGTAGGCTCGAAAGCCCTCCCACCCAAAAGGGCGTGTTTGGTGGATCAGCGTCCCAGCGGATGTGTTGATTGTATCCACCTAAGTAGACCGATTGCATATAACGAAGCAACTGACCGTCAGCGAAGCATCAGCCCCGCTAGAATAAACAGGCGCGGGATAGTCTGCACAAAATCGTCACCCGTGATAAGAGTCCCGTTACCGCGCCATTCTGCAACGCGCTGCACATCATTGAGATTGCCTTTGCCTGTCTGTAGTCGAGTTGTGCAACTTCCCCACTTCTTGGCACCACCGAGGAAACGAAGATCACAATCGGCCTTCTTGTGAAATTTGAGTGACCGAGAGTCACCTTCGCCCCTGCGCAGGCGGTAGGAGGATGCGTTAGGCTCCCAGAGTTTGCCCGGATAGATAGCGAAAGCTGGGTTGTCGATGGCGAGCGTAATGCTAGCGGAAACATTTGCAACATCAAGAGGACTCACAATCGATGATATATCGGAGAGGTTGAGGATAATCTCAGGAGCGTACCACTCCTCCCGGCGCTGGCCATCACGCTGAAATCGTGCAAGCTTGCCACTCACATCAGAGACTTCAAATCCATCCTCCGAGCATTCAATATTCTCCACGGGCCTACAGTACTCGTCAAGTTCGAGTGTCGACCGATTCACACAACGAGCGGTGAGGTTGTAGGGCTCAAGCTCCGAATTGAGGAGTCTCATGGCAACGCGATCAACGTAACCTTCAAATAGCAGACGGCGTGCGGATTGAGTGACAAACATGCCCCCGCTTGCATAATCACAGTCACTTGGGTCGTTACATACCGTGCGCCTTTCGATGAGCACGCGATATGTGGACCATTCTTGGAGCCAGAAGGCGATGACATTACCGCGTTGTCGTGGATACGGGTGAATCGTAGCCGATTGGTAGTCGTGGTCATAGGCAGAGTCAATCTTGAGAATTGTCACTAGGTCACAATAAATGCCAAATGTAGGGTCAGATATCAATGTTTCCCATCTTTTGCAGTTGACTAACCAGTAGCTGTAGCCTGGTTCGGTTTCCAGCCAAGAACACTCCTTATAGTGATCCTGAATACGCTGGCAAGTGAGATCTGAAGACATGAAAACCTCGCTGAGTAGTGCAGTTGCTGCTTTAAAGTTCGCTTCCAATACCTGTGACCCTGGTCCAGAACTTT
>NW_008705619.1:0-1564 GCF_000186865.1 Aureococcus anophagefferens
GGTTCGAGATCGTCGCGAGCCGCTGGATCAGCTTGTGCGCGACGAAGGCGGGCGTATTCCGGTGGTGCATGAGGTGGTCGAGCACGGCCTCGGTCTCGTACTGCGCGTCGCGGATCGGCACCGCTTCGAGGAAGCTGTCGCCGAAGTGCGGCGCGTCGCGGAACTTAAAACCGCCGCCGACGGCCACCGTCGCCCGCGCGTTCTTCAAAAACACGGCCTCCCCGTAGAGTCGTATTTCGAAGATGGCGTCGCCGTCGATAACGCCGTTATTGAGGCAGTGGACGGCGACGTCGTCGGCGAGCTCGCGCCGCTCGTAGGCGCCGTCGAGCGAGGCCGGGTCCGGCGCGCCGATCCGTAAAACGGCGGCGACGTGCGCCGCGCCGACGGGGACTTCTGCGTCGTCATGAAACACAGCTTCGAGCGTCGCCGTCGCGTTGCAGGCGCAGCCGCCGTCGCGGCCGACGCAGCCGCTCGCCGCGCAGGTGCCGTCGTCGGCGCTCGGGAACGCGCCGCCGTCCCAGGCCACGCGGAACGTCGTTTTCACCGCTCCGAGCCAGGTGGTCCGGCGCGTCGCGCGAGACGTCGTGGACGACGTTGACCCTGCCCTGGGCGTCGACCTGGGCGACGACGGCGCAGGGCCGGCTCGTCCAGAAGCGCAGGTTCCAGTAGAGGCCGCGTTTCACCCAGCTAAAGTCGCAGATTTCTCCGCCGTCCGACGCGCACCGGGCCTCGGCCGTCGCGAGCGTGGACCGGTCGCCCGCGTAGTTTGCCATTGGCGCCGCCCAGTTCTTGCCCGGCGCGCAGCAGGCCGCCTGGGCCACGGGCGCGCGCGGGTCCGCGCATTGGCTTTCGCCGCCGCCGCCCGACGCGACCTCGCGGAGCGCCGCACCGCCGCCGAAGGCGAGATCCACGCACGCGGGCCGCACGTACTCGTAGTAGGCCAGGTCCGTCGCGCCCGCGGCGCCGTCCGTCGCCGCGACGCGGACGACGCGCACCGTGTCGATTTCGCATTCCATGCCCGCGCACGCGAGATTTTCTTCCACGTCGACGACGCTCTTGAAGTCGCACGCGCCGTCGTCCGTCGGATCGCAGAGCAGGGCGAAGAGCGCCGACGACCGGTCGAGCTCGACGCGGTCGATGCTGGTGTCGCTCACGTCGCCGATGCCGTCGTCGGGCTCGCGCTGGAGCCGCGGCAGGGCGTCGTGGCCCAGGTAGCGGTACGTCGCGCCCTTGCGTAAAAACGCGCGGTCGCCGAGGTCCGCGCAGAGCGGCGCGTGGTCCCCGACGTAGGCGCCGCCGAGGCCCATCTTCGGGAAGGGGTCTCGCGCCAGGTGCCCGCGCACGATGCGCATGGGGTCGATGGTCGAGCTCCCCGTGTTCTTGCCCTTGTTCGACGGCTCGACGTTGCCGCGCGCGTCCTGGCCCTCGAAGGCCGTCCACCTACCAAGCATGACGGTGATGATTGTTCATTGTTTTCCCACCCAAAATCTCTCGAAAATCGTCACGGCCACAGGACGCTGCCGTCCACGCGCGCGCGAATTCCACTATGTCGTCGTTGTCGTAG
>NW_008705619.1:1614-3500 GCF_000186865.1 Aureococcus anophagefferens
TTGAAGGGCGCGTGCACGGCAACGAGCCTGGTCTTGTCCGGACAGATCCTGCCGTCCCCCTCGGCGTTGCTCGCGCACGGTCGCGAGATCGCGAAAGGACACCTGCACCAGCAGCAGCGATGGCACGAAAGCGAAGCCGCCTGCGCGCGCTCGTCGCCTGCGTCGCCGCGGCGTCGCTGACGATCACCTGGCGCCTGCTGCGGAGCGCACCCGTAGCACCGGCCGCACGCGCGCCGAGCGCGCCGCGCGTCGCGCACGCGCCCGAGGCCGCGGCCCTGCTGCCGTCGAAGCGGAAGCGCGCCACGCGCGACGTGCCCAGGCACGCGCAGCGGACGTTCTTCGCGCAGCCGTCGAACGGGCGCATGGCGACGACGCTCCTCGGCCTCGGCTGGCGGCGCGCGGAGCGCTGGCAGGACGCGGAGCTGCTCTGGTACCAGAAGAAGACGTTGATCGACTGGGACCGCGTGAAGCCCTGGCAGCTCGTGAACCACGTGCGAGCGGAGAAGCACATCGGGTCCAAGGCGGACCTCCACCACCACCTCGAGGGCACGCCCGCGGCCGCGTGGACGCCCGAGACCTACGACCTCAAGGACGCGAAAGCGCGGGCGACCTTCGTCGACCTGGCGACCCGCGAGGCGCCGCGGGCCGCCGGCGAGAAGCCGCGGTGGCTCCTCAAGGACCCCGTCGTCGACGGCGGCAACGGCATCGAGATCCTCGACGCGGGCGCGGACGCGCTCGACGCCGCGGGCGGCCTGCTGCCGGACCACCGGACGAAGCTCGCGCAGCGCTACGTGTCGGACCTGCTCCTCCTCGACGGCCACAAGTTCGACCTGCGCGTCTACTGGGTCGTCGCGTCGTTCGCTCCGCCGCTCGTGTACTACTACGACGGCACGCTCCGCGTGTCCCTGTCCAACTTCACGGCGGACGGGCCCCGCGACAAGTCCGCGGACCTGACGAACGCCGCGCAGCAGAAGGGCGGCCACTCGTCGCACGACGAGCGGAGCCGCCAGGCCATGTCCGCGCTCTGGGCCCTGCTCGCGCGGCGAGCGCCCGACTTCCCGGCCTGGCCCGCCGACGCCGCGGGCCACGTCAAGTGCGAGATCCGCCGGGCCATCCAGGAGATCTGGAAGCCCTACGCCAGGGTGCTCCGGCCCCAGGGGCCCGACGCGTTCGTGCTCTTCGGCGCGGACTTTATGATCGACGAGAAGCTCGGCGTGCACCTGAGCGAGATCCAGTCGGGCCCGGGCCTCCCGACGAACACCAAGGCCGTGCGCGAGGTCGTCGAGGCCATGATCCCGGACTTCGCCGCCGTCGTCCTCGCCGTCCGCGACGAGCCCGACGCGGCGCACGCGACGGCCAAGGCCGTCGCGCAGCAGCGCGGCTTCGAGCTCCTCGTCGACGGCGCGGCCGCGCCGGCGCCCGCGTCCTGCGAGGGGCGGCGGGCCTCCTGGCTCGAGGAACGCCAGGAGCTAACCATGCGATGAATTCGGACGTCCGGAGCTCCCCATGCGGTGACTTAGGCGTCCGGAGCTCCCCATGCGACGACTTAGACGTCCGTCGCGTTCGCGCGGGCCTTGGTGTCCCGCAGGTACGCGCGCAGGAACTTGGCCTTGGAGTCCTTGCAGGAGAAGCCGCTGTAGGAGGTCTTGCACCGCTCCGTGTCGGCGATCTGCTCGCGGATGACGCCCTTGGCGTAGGCCGGGTCCCCCAGCAGCGCCGCCGCGCGGCGGAGGCGCGCGTCGTCCTCGGACGTCGCGAACCAGCCGAGCGCCTTGATCGCCTTCGCCGCGAGGGGCGCCCGCGGCTTGCCCAGCAGTTCCGCGGCGCCGTGGGACGTCACCGTGCGCGCGCGGATGGGGAGCGCGCCCGCGAGGCGGATCACGGGG
>NW_008705619.1:3628-5503 GCF_000186865.1 Aureococcus anophagefferens
TCGCCTTCTGCGTGACCTTGACGAGCGTGCCCGGCAGCGTTCGGACGGTCCGGCGGCCGCCTTGCTGCTCCTTCGTGGAATCGCGCGCGGACCACTCGAAGGCGTCGTAGCTGCAGAGCAGCGCGTCGGACTTGCGCTTCCGATCGAAGAGCTCGTGGACCGCCGCGCGCTGGAGGCTCAGGATCGTGTCCGCGTGGAGGCCGTCGTCGCCGTCTAAAAGCGTCGACAGCCGGAACCGCGGCGGCGCCGCGCACGTCCGCAGGCCGACGTGCGCGAGGAGCGCGCAGGCCGTGAAGTCGCGCGGGAGCACGACGTCCGCCGCGTCGAAGGGGGGCACGCCCTCGGCGGCCCGCTTCTTGAGGAGCGCGGCCCGTTCCTTCACGCCGAGCTCGGGCCGATGCTCGTTGATCCGCTCGAGCTCGAGGCGCTTCGCCGCGGGCAGCTCCGGCAGCGTCTCGACGACAAAAAAGTGGGCGTGGGGCGCGAGCTTCTCGTAAAGTTCGGCCGCGTGGCGCGCCGGCCACTTGGACGCGCGCGCGTAGATGATCCACGCGAAGTTCGTCGTCGTCTGCCGCGCCATCGACGGCAGCGTCACGGCGAAGAACAGCGCGAGCCGCGCCTCGAGGAGCGCCTCCAGATGCTCCTCGTTGATCTGGAGCCGCGTGTGGACGACGTGGGCGACGGTCGTATTCTCGCCGAGGAAGCTCTTGCGCAGCTTGCTCCGCGCCTTGTCGAAGGTCGTCTTGTGCGCCTCGCGCCGCTCCCACCGCGGCAGCGCGCGCCGGCTCCCCAGGGCGCGGTCCGCGTCGATCCAGGGCGGCGTGGGAGACCCGCGGCCGAGCCGGAGAAGCCGCGCGTCGTCGAGGGCCGGAGGCGCGCAGGGGGAAACGCGGTGCCGCGTTTCCGCGTCCGAATGATGCGAGAAGAGGTCCGCCAAGTGCGTCGCGGTCGCCGGCGCCGCCGCGGCGCAAGCAAGAATGTCGTAGTCGCCGAAGGCGCAGCGGTGCCGCGCCTCGTGCGCGCCGCCGACGATCCGCGCGCCGGAGAAGGCGCCGGCGAAGAGGTCGTAGGGCGCGCCGACGAGCGCCTCGGCGCCCGCCGCGGCGACGGCCGCGACGGCGGCTTCCAAGTCGCGCAACCAGGAGGCGATGGCGCAGTGCGGCGCGCGCGACCGGACGCAGAGGCCCCGCGCGAGCCGAGCCGCGGGCTGGCCCCGGTCGAGCGCCGCGGCGAGGTGGCGCTCGGACCAGTCCGCCTCGGCCCAGACCGCCGCGGCGCGGCGGTGCGCGGCCTCGAGGGCGCTCCGCCGCGCGGGGAGCAGCGCCGCGAGGTTGCAGGCCTTGAGGCCCGACAGCGCGACGTAGCGCTTCGCGCAGGCCCCGTCGAAGACCGCGTCGCCGCGGCCGAGCGACGCGAGCCGCACCGAGTGGCGCTCGAAGCGGCCCCGCGGCGGCGGCGCGGCGGCGCAGGACGGCGGCGGCGGACCGTCGTCGCAGCGCGCCGGCGCGCGGAACGTCGCCGGACGCCGCCGCGCGACCAGCTCCCGGGCCGCGGCGAAGAGGCGCTCGTCGAGCGTCGCGTGCGACGCCAAAATCGCGAGCCGCTTCTCGACGAGCGCGTCCGCCGCGTCCCCCGCGAGACCCCCGGCCAACGCGTCGCGCTTGCTGTCGCTCGAGTGGGCGTTGCGCCGCGGCTCGTCCGCGTCGCGCTCCGGCCAGCCGCGGAGCCGCCGGAGCTCGCTCGCGTCGAGCCCGCCCTCCATGAAGAGAATAACATCAAAAGCCTCGAGCCGCCGGATCGCCGTTTCCAGGTGCGCCTCCGTGACCTCGCCGAGCTTCACGTCCCGCATGACCCGGCGGCCGTTGAGCGACCGCA
>NW_008705619.1:5553-29557 GCF_000186865.1 Aureococcus anophagefferens
CCCTTGCCCTTGCAGTCACCGTGTGGCTCATCTCCTTCTCGTGGAGCCAGAGGTTCCAGTTCACGGAGGCCGGCTCGAGGGGGCGCTCGCCGTAGCGCTCCGCGAGCGTCCGGATCGACGTCCCGCCCGCGTTATGGATGTGGACCCAGTACATGGGGCGGCGATCGCATAGAGTAGCGTTCCATTCCGTCGCCCATGCGGTCGCGACGACGAGGAGGAGAGTCCTCATCGATGGCGACCTCATTGATCGCCTCAAAAAATCCACAGCTAGCTCGCTCGCCGGGCGAATCTCGGGCGAGGCAAAAGCCGCCTCGAGGAGTGCGAGAACGTGCTGCTCTGGCCGTCGTCCATTCATCAGATGGCCGAGTCCACGACAGGCGCGACGCCCGGGATGATATCGGACGCCTTTACGTTCTGGACGAACAAGGGGGGCGTCGGCAAAACCACGATGTGCTTTCACAGCGCGACAGCGTTTGCGGCGACGCATCCGAATGTAATTGTGGTCGCTATCGACATGGACCCGCAAGCAAACTTGTCGTCGACCATGCTCACCCAGGTCGACGATGTGAAGGATGTTGTCCCCGCACTCCGCGAAATACAGGCCAAGCGCAGTCACTGGGGCAACACCAGCTTCATCTTGAAGCTGCTCTCAATCGACTGTCGGCTTGAAGCATCAGTGCTCTCGGAAGCAAGTCATGGTGCGGGTCGTGCATAGGTGCGCCAGCCCCACGCACACGCCTGAAACACGCCGTACCCATCACGCCCATACGCACTCCTGAACACCCATTACCCCCGCGCAGCAACCCAGTGAACCTGTTCCGCGTGCTGCTCGCAGCGCTGGGCCTCATGGTCGCCGTCGCGCGCGCCGCCGGCGCCGTCGAGCTGTCGCCACTGCCCCGAACCCTCTCTCGCGCGCAGGTTCGCGCCGCCGGCCGTGCAGCCGCGCGCGACCCAGCCCGCGGCGACGATCATCGCCGAGGCGGAGACGACGTTCTTCGACGTCGGCCTCGACAACGGCGACCTCGAGTTCGACGACGCCATCACGGCCGCCCGCAAGTGCGGCTTCTGTATGGGCTGAGCCGGCGACACCAACTGCCCCGTTGGTGGCCTCTAGATCGCTCACCCCATTCCCCGCGAGACGCCGCGGCCGCGCTCATGACCCCCGGGACGCCCAACGTCCGGCCCCGGGGCGACGCCGCCGCCGCCGCGCTCGCGCCAAAACCCACGCGCGCCCCCCGCTCCGGGGAAGAGCCGCGCCGCCGAAAGAAGTTAAGTACCGGCATATTAGCTCACGCGCGCGGGCGCCCGCGTCATCCAGCCGCCCGCGGCGAGGTAGGTCAGCGTCGCCGCCCACGTCGCCGGCGACGCCTCGGACCCGAGGAACTCGAAGGCCCAGCGGCCCTCGCGGCCGTGGACGAGGAGCACCGTGGCCAACTTGCGCGTCTTGACGTCCACGGCGACGACGTCGCCGAGCGGCACGGAGCCCGCGACCTTGCCGCCGGGCTCGCGCCAGGCGAGCGCCCCCCGCGCGACGGCGACGTGGTGAGCCCGCGCCGGTCCGCCGCGCGCTCGCAACCGGAACAACTGGCCCCGCGTCACGGCGTCGACGTCGACGGCGGCCGTGCGCGGCGCGGGCGTCTCCGGCGCCTCCGGCGCGGACAGCGCGGCCCAGACGTCGGCGGCGGAGCGGGGCTGCTCGCCGCGCTGGAGCGACGGAGCGCCCTCGTCCAAGCGGCGGAGCTCGGCGTCCATCATGTCCGCGAGCTCCGAGTCGAACTTGGCGCGGTAGCGCTCGAGCTCCGCGGCCATGCGCGCGGCCGCGGCCCTGCGGTCCCCGGGGGAGCCCGCGGCGAGCCCGCCCGCGATGTCGGACCACTCGGCGTGGTCCGCGGCCGACGACGCGTCGTCGGAGTCGTCGTCGGGCGCGAGCTTCGAGGCGAACCTTTGCTGCTGCCTCGCGGCGGCGCGGGCGGCGCGCGTCTCGAAGGGTTTCGCGGCCGCGGGGAAGCGGGCCTCCGCGCGCGCGACGGCCGCGGACGTGTACCGCGACGACGCCGTTCGCACGAACTCGGCGTTGCGCGCCGCGTCGGCCTTGGTCCGGGCCGCGTCGGCCGCCGCGCGGCGCGCCTCGCGGCGCTTCGCGTCCGCGCGCGCGGCCGCGCGGTCCGCCGCGGCCCGGGACGCGCGGGCCTCGCGGGCCAGCTTGACATCGTAGGCGAGCCGCGCCTCGTCGTCGCTGAGGATCTCGTAGGCCCGGGAGATGATGAGGAATGCCTCCGTCGCGCTGTCGTCGCCGGCGTGCTTGTCGGGGTGGAATTGCAGCGAGCGTCGTCGGTAGGCCTTTCGCAGCGCCTCGTTCTCGTCCGTCGACGACGCGCCGAGGAGCTCGTAGAGCGTCGACTTTCGCGCCGACGCCACGAAGGCCGCCGGATCCATCACGCTGCTCAGGGCCCGCGCACCGGCGTCGCGGCTTCTGGGGTTCTCGGCCTACGCGGCATCTTGGGCAGCCCCATCATGCTTGGATGCCGAAACGTCGTCAAAGTTTCCGTTACCGCCGACCTTGAAGCGAGCCTCCGCACCGCGCCCGACTCCTCTCCGCCCCTCGAGTCCTTACCCGAGGGTCCTCGGCACGCCCGTGCCGTCCTGGCCCGGCCGCGACTTGGGGATCTCGCGGAGGATCTTGGGGAAGTAGCCGACGCCGCGGCGCTCGTCGACGTCGATGGTGATGCCCTTCCACTTCGTGCGCCGCGTGGGGACGATGCCCAGGCGCTTCCAGGCGCGCTCCTCGGCGGCGCGCTGGCGCGCGCGGCGCGCCTCCTCCTCGAGCATGCGGCGCTTCGCGTCCTCGACCTGGGCAGGACAAGAGAGATTCAACGTCGCTTCAACGTGAGTGTTCCGCGCGCGCGCGTGCCGGAAAAAGCATCCATGCTTCGAGACCGTTCCAAGAGATGATCGCTCGTCCAAAAATCAGCCAAAACGAGTGGAAAACGGCCGAGATAGGAGCCTTTGAAGTTGGGAATTTCGCTCTCTTGTCCTGCCCTGTCCTCGACGCGGTTCATCTCCTCCATGCGTTTGGCGCGCGCCTCGGCCTCGAGGGCGCGCTGTTTCGCGAGCTGCTCGTCGATGGGCGCCTGCCGCAGGGCCGCCTCGCGGGCGAGGCGCGCGGCCTCGACGTCCGCGAGCACGGCCTCGACGTCCGCGTGCTCGCGCCGCCGCGCGATCTCGAACGCGTCGACGCCGCAGGCCGTCCTCGCGTAGGCGTCGGCGCCGCCGACGTCGAGGAGCGCCTTGAGCGTCTCGGCGTAGCCGTTGAAGGCGCAGGCGTGGACCGCCGTGACGCCCGTCTGCGCGTCGCGCGCGGCGGCGTACTTTTCGGGCGCGGCGACGACCTGCGCGTGTTTGGCGCAGGCCGACGCGAGGGCCGTGTACTCGACGACCCGCGTCTCCTTCTTGCCGTTGCGCTTGTATTCCTCGGTCCGCTTCCGCATGACGATGTTCGTGCGCCCGCGGAAGACGTCGCAGAGGAGGGCGTGGTCCGGCTCCTCCGGGAACCCCCAGTACTCCACGGGCCGCGGGTTCACGCGGCAGGCGTACTCCTCGAGGAGGTCCCGCATGGACCGCGGCTTCGGCGTGGCCTCTTCCTCGGCGTCCGAGTCGTCGTAGCGGCCCATCGTGCGCGCTGAGGGAGGCTGCCCCTTGCACTGCACGGTGCCGCGTGTATTATAGGCCAACCGTCGATGGGCTGGCATCCCGAGGCGGGCCTCGTGGCCGCGGCCATGGCGCGCAAGGAGGAGAAGAAGGCGCACCTGCGCGGGCGCAAGCTCAGCTTCGCGGACACGCCCGGCGGCGCCACGTCCGCGACGTCCCTCGGCGACAAGTCCATCGCCTGGCGCCACCCCGGCTCGTCCAACTCCGCCGTGAGCTTCTTCGACGACGGGTCGCGGCGGCCGACCTACGACACGCCCATGGGCGCGTCCGCGGCGACGCACCAGTCCTTCGTCACCCTCGACGTCGACAAGGCCTACGTGCCGCCGCCGAAGACGCCGCCGCGGACGTCGAAGCAGCAGCGGCGCATGACCGTGCTCGTGAACAAGCGGCTCGTGGCGGAGACGTTGGCCGGCGCCATCGGCGAGCAGAAGTCCATCACCTTGGACCCGGAGTCGAAGAAGCCCACGTTCCGGAGCCCGCGGCAGAAGAAAAAGTACGGCTGGGCCGACACGCCGAAAAGGAACAAGAAGCGGGCCGCGCGGCGCGTCAAGCGCGCCCTCGACGCGCTGCCGGCGCCGCCGTCCGTGGGCCGCTACGAGCCCTCCGCCGTCGACGAGGGCTCGAAGCAGGAGGAGCTGTCGTCGACCGCGGCGGCGTCGTCCGTCGGCTGGGCGGGCGCGGAGCCGTCCGACGTGCTCCCGCCGCCGTCGCCGGCGTTCCTGACGAACGTGCCGAGCCGCAAGATCCTGGGGGACGTCGACGCCAACGCCGCGCCGCCGCCGCCGCTGACGCGCCAGAGCTCGCTGCCCGACGCGCGGAAGGGCCGCGGGTCGGCCGTCGGCGCGGTCCGCGCGAAGCGCCTCGAGCGCCAGAGGGCGCTCGAGGAGGCGCGCCTGCGCACGATCGCGGACCGCGCGAAGCGGCGCAGCGACCTCGGCCGCGCGCGCCACTTTTTGGCCGGCGTCGCGGCCGCGGCCGCGGGCGACCTCTTCCTCGACGCGCTCGTCGGGGGCCGCGAACGACGGCGGCTCGCGGCGGCGCGCCGCGCGGCCCAGATCGTGCTGGCCTGCTGGTACAAGCGCCTGGCGCTGCTGGCCCGCCTCGCGACGACGGCGAAGATCGCGCGCGCGCGGTGTCTGGCGGTGACGATCAACCTGCGCTGCTGGCGGAAGCGGATCGCGCGGAGGCGCGTGCGCACGTTCGTCCGCGAGACGAACTGGTCCTTCCGCATCCGCGCGGCGCGCGTCACGTACCTGCGGCGCGTCCGCGTGCTCCAGAATTTGATCCGCGCGCGGTCCGCGTGCACGGCCGCGCGCCTCGTGGTGCTGCGGCGCCTCTGGGACGACGTCGAGCGCGAGCGCCGCGACGACTTCGCGCGCGACGCCGCCGAGGCCGCGGCGGAGGCGCGGTCGCGGCGCGACGCGTTCCTGAAGACGCTGGAAAGCAGCGACACGGTGGTCTCCGCGGAGACGGCGACGGTGTCGTCGTCGCGCGTCGCCGAGCGCGCGCGGCGCCTCGCGTGGAAGCGGCGCCGCGCGGATCAGGGCAGCAAAAGAGAGCGAAATTCCCAACTTTGGAGGCTCCTATCTCGGCCGTTTTCCACTCGTTTCGGCTGATTTTTGGACGAGCGATCATCTATCGGAACGGTCTCGAAGCCTTGATGCTTTTTCCGGAACGCGCGCGCGCGGAACACTCACGTTGAAGCGACGTTGAATCTCTCTTTTGCTGCCCAGGCGCGGAGTTGGCGCTCAAAGCCGCGGAGAAGAAGCGCGCGGCGCACCGGCGGATTGAAGCGAAAAAGGACGACGACCAGTGGGCCAAAATTTCCAAGAAGATGGACGGGCTCAAGGAGCGCGAGGTTTTTGCGGAAGCGCTGGGCCGCCACGGGCGGAGCCGGCCGCGGCGCGGCGCGCTGCTGCCCGCGGCGGCGCTCCGGTTCAAGGCGATCCCGTGCCTGCTGCGCGAGCGCGCGGTGCGCGACGTCCTGGCGCAGATCCGCGGCGACCACGGCGACCGCTGGGGCAGCCGGACGCTCCTGCAGCGCTACCGGGGCGCGTCGAAGCGCTACACGACGGCGGAGGCGCGGGGGCTGCTGGACGTCGCCCACGTCCGCGGCCGCGCGAGGCCCCTGCCGCCGACGGACCGCGCGATCCGCGAGTGGCCGCCGCTCGCGTTCTACCTGCCCTGGAACGGCGCGGCGACGCTGCCGCCGAGCACGTGGCGCCGCCACACGCTCCGGGACCTGGTCGTCTTCGCGTACTCGTGCGCGCGCGACGAGGCCTTCGACGACGACGCGACCGCGGTCTCGTCCGTGTCGGGGTTCGCCGCGGCGCGGGAGGAGGAGCTGACGTTCGTGAGTGCGTAATGACGCGGTCATCTTAGAGCCTTTTGCAGTACATCTTGAAGACAGCAACTTTGAAGAGGGACTCGTGGCTCAATCGTGCCTCATCACTCCACTGCAAGCCCTCCACCCGTGCTGCAGCAGCGTCCAATCGCCGTCTCCGCCCCCATCCGCCCGCCTCCCCGGCCCCGTTGCCGCGTATCACACCCCTGACCACCCTCCACAACTCTCTCCCGCCCGCCCGCTCTTTTTCGACGGACCGAAAATCGTCATCGCCGACGATCGTCAGAGGGGCTGAAATCCTGACCTTAATCGCCCGCCCCTTGCACCGCATCCCCGCCCGCACCCCCTCACCGACCCCCCCGATCGCAGACACTCACACCATGAAGCTCGCCCTCGCCCTCGCCCTCGCCCCCGTCGCGTCCGCCTTCTTCGGCGGCGCCAAGCCGGCCGCCGGCCGCGCGCCCGTGGACACGACGGCCGACATCGGCGTCGACCCCGGCCCGATCGAGCCCACGGGCCTCTTCTTCGAGGACAAGGAGTCCCTCGCCCGCCGCCGCGCCGTCGAGATCAAGCACGGCCGCATCGCCATGACGGCGTTCATCGGCATGATGGTCCAGGAGCTCGGCATCACCTTCCCCGGCTCCATCACCCTCGACGGCTCCGTCAAGTTCGCCGACATCGGCACGGGCTTCGCGGCCATCGAGAACATCCCCAAGTTCGGCCTCTTCCAGATCGTCGCCTTCGGCTTCATCGCCGAGACGGCCGCCATGCCCGCGTCCCAGTACACGGGCGGCCCCCAGAACCTCCCCGGCGGCTACGACGGCTCCGCGGGCACCATCCCCGGCGGCTACCCCTTCACGACGCAGATCGAGGACGTCACGGCCCGCAACCGCGCGCTCACGTGCGAGCTCCAGAACGGCCGCGCCGCCATGCTCGGCGTCACGGGCGCGATGATCCACTCCCAGCTCGACTCGTGCGACCACCACTTCTTCTACCCCATCACGCACAACTAGGGAACCCACCTCGACCGCCCGGGCCGGCGCACGCGCCTCCTCTCGTCTTCTCCTTCGTAACGCAGTGCCCCCCGGAGTTTGTTTGTGTGCGGTGCCTCTGCATCGGAGCGGGCGACTTTCTTGTTTAGAGTCGAACGGCCGGTCGGTTCGTATTAGAGCAGAGCTTCTAAGCGGCGCCCTGGTTCGCGCGTGGGTTCCCGTCTGCAGCATGTTGAATGTCAAGTTGAACAAGGCCTCGATTGGCTCTCGGATGGTGTACTGAGTCGAATAGCAGCACGATACGATCGCAGCGCGACGCCATCGAGCTCTCCAGTCCGATCGCAGTCCGCGAAGCGACAAAACTGCAGCACAGCAACGATGCTGTCCTGGGCCATCGTCGTCTGCTTGGCCTCCATTTCCCGAGCGCACATCACGGTGCTGTCCTGGGAGCCGCGCATCCACCTGCACCACGGCATGCTCGACGAATTTGAGATCGCCCACCTGCTCGCGCTGTCGTCGAGCCGCTTCGCGGCGTCGGAGCTCGAGGTCGGCGCGAACGACCAGCGGCGGACGTCGGAGTCGTGGATGGTGCCGCGGACCGTCGAGCGCGACGACGCCGTCGTCGCCGGCGCCGTCAAGCGCATGCACGCCGCCGTCGGCATCCCGCCGCGCTACGGCGAGGCGCTCCAGGTCGCGCGCTACAACTCGACGAGAAACTACTACAATTTCCACGCCGACAGCGCGAAGTCGACGGCGCGCGTCGCGACGGTCCTGATCTACGTCGAACGCGCGGACGAGGGCGGCGAGACCATCTTCCCCTTCGTGCGCAACGCGTCGTCGGCGCCGGCGACGCTGCCGCCGCCCGTCGACTTCGCGAAGCAGGTCATCCGCGAGGACGCGCTCGACGCCTACTGCGCGTCGGACCAGCACCTCCGCCTCGCGCCGGAGCCCGGCGACGCGCTCGTCTTCTGGAACTTCCAGCCCGACCACGCGACCGTCGAGCGCGAGCGCCTGTGGCACGCGGCGTGCCCGGTGAAGCGCGGCCGCAAGGTCGTCGCGCAGCGCTGGGTCCGCTCCATGGCCGCGGGCGATTTGCCGCCGAGCTGGCTCGACGACTCCGGCGCCGCCGCGACCTTCTGCCCGCGGCAGCGCATGCCCGCGGGCGAGTACACGTGCGACGACGCGGCCTGGGCCGGCTACGCGTGCGCGGACCTCGCCGCCGACGGCTACGCCTGCGCCGGGTGCAGGTGCCCCCTGGACGCGCAGCGCGGCGCGCCGTTCCGCCAGCCCTGGGACGTCGACGACCGACCGGAGCTGTGAGGAGGCGTAAAAACTCGTTGCTGCCAAAGACCCCGGCCTGGCCGGCCACTTTTCGAGGCCTTTTTCGGGGAGCGGCACCCGCCTGCAGACTTGGCCGGGGGTCCGCAGGCGGGTGGGAGAGCGGCATCTCGAGCGCTCGAGCTCCTCTGAGATTTGATTTCACCAGGCGCGTCGACCGTGTACAGTATCGCAAGCGCGTGACGCAGCCGGCATTGCACGCAGCAGCAGCACACATAGAAGCACAGAACTCATCAATGGAAGCGCTCATGTTCAAGAGCACCGCGGAGCTCCTCGCGGCGCTCAACTCGCCGCACAACACGACGCGCAAGGCCGCGGAGCAGGCGTTCCTCCAGCAGCAGGCGTCGAACGCGGAGGCCCTGGCGCAGGAGCTCCTCAACGCCGTCGGCGCCGGCGCGACGCTCCCCGAGCCGTCGCGCGTCATGGCGGCGGTGCTCGCGCGGCGCTTCACGGCGCCGATGACGTGCCGGTCCGACGCGCCGTGGGCCGCGGCCGTCGTCGCGAGCTTCCGCGAGGCGCTCTGCGCCAAGATGCTCGGCGAGGCGTCGCCCCTCGTCGCGCGCCAGCTCTGCCACGCCGTCGCGTCCGAGGCGTCCGCGGGCGCGTGGCCGGAGGTCCTGCGGATGGCCGGCGACGCGCTCGGGCAAAACGTCCCGGCGGTCGAGGCCGGCGACGCGTCGCGCGCGCCCGCCGCGCGCATCTGCCTGAGCCTCGCGCGCGCCTTGGTGGAGGCCGACGCGGCCGGCGGCGACGCGGGCGCGGAGGCGCTGAGCCCGCTGCTCGCGCGCTACTGCGCCGTCGGCGACGGCGAGACGTCGACGCTCGCGGTCCGCGCGGCCTGCGCCCTGGGCGCGCGCGCCTCGGCCAAGGCGCGCAAGGCGACCGTGGGCCCCCAGCTCTGCGGGCCCTGCCTCGCCGCGACGCAGAAGCTCCTCGAGGCCGGCGACGAGTCCCGGGCCGTCGAGTGCTTCGACGCGCTCGTCGACGTCGCCGCGGACGGCGCGGCCTTCTTCGCGAAGCTCGCCGGCGATCTGGCGCGGTTAGTCGGCGCCGCGGCGAACGCCGACGCCTTCGAGGCGACGACGCGCGGCCGCGCGCTGGAAGTGGCTTTGACGCTCTGCGAGGCCGCTCCCGCTCTCGCGCGCCGCAACGCGGCCGTCTTCGTCCAATCTCTAGTCCCCGTCGCCGTGGGCCTGTCGCGCGCCGTCGAGGACGACGCACCGGCGGCCTGGGCGGGCCGGCCCTGCGAGCTCGCGCCGCTCGGCGAGCGCGACGACGAGAGCGACCACGCCAAGTCCGGCGACGACGCGTTGAAGCGGCTCTGCGGCGCGCTGGGCAAGCAGGTCGCGCCGGCGCTCCTCGAGTTCTGCGGCCAGGCCTTCGGGTCCGCGAGCTGGGTCGACGCGCGCTGCGGCCTCGCGGCGCTCAACGCGCTGGCTCTCGGAGCGCCCAAGGAGCTCAAGCCCCACGTCGCGACGGCCGCGGCCGTCGCGGCGCGGACCATCGCGGCCCCGGCGTCGGACCCGCGCTGCGTCGTCGAGGCCTGCCGCCTCGTGGGCGCGTTGTCCATGGCGACGAAGGAGGCCTACCAGCGCGCGTGCTCCGAGGACGAGATCCCGTCGCCCGTGCCCGCCTTGGCCGCGGCGTTGGCGGACGCGGCGCGGAGCCCGCCGCGCGTCGCCGGCGCGCTCTGCGCGGCGCTGTCCGTCTTCGCCTCCGCGGGCGAGGACGACGGCGGCGACCCGGCCTACGTCGACGCGCACCTCGACGCCGTCGTGCCCGCGCTCGCGTCGACGCTCGCGCGCGTCGGCGGCGACGCGAACGCGCAAAAGGCGACGCTCGACGCCGTCGCGACGGTGGCGTCCTGCGCCGAGGGCGCCTTCGGGCCCTACTACGGGACCTTCATGCCCACGCTGCTCGCCGCGCTCGACGCGACGGCGGACCGGCGCCACGTCGACCAGATCGCGGCCGTCCGCGCGCGCGCGATCGACTGCGCGGCCGTCGTCGGCGCCGCCGTCGGCGTCGACACCTTCGCCGCCGACGCGCCCAAGGTCCTCGCGGCCATCGCGGGCGACCTCGGCGCCGCGGGTCCCCAGCAGGGGGGCGACGACGTCGACGCGGACCTGCCCTTGTCCGTACTCCTGCCCGCGGCCGTGTCCGTCGTCAAGACCTGCGGCGGCGCGGCCGTCGACGCCTACCTCGAGGCCATCGCGGCGCCGCTGCTCGCCGCGGCGACGGCCGTGCCCCAGATCTCGCACGCGCCGAACGTCGGCGGCGACGACGCGGGCCGCAAGGAGGAGGACGGCACGTACTCCGTCGTCATGGGCGACCTGCGCATCACCGTGGACCTGCGGGCCTTGTGGGCCAAGGAGAAGGCGTCGGATTTGCTCGGCGAGCTCGCGGACGCCTGCGGCGATTGCCTGCCGTCCGCGGCGGCCGTCACGTTCGCGGAGGCGCTCGCGCCGCTGGCGACGTTCGTCGGCTCCGAGTCCGTGCGGTCCACGGCGTCCCTGAGCCTGGGCCAGGTCGTCGGCGCGGCCGTCGCGCGCCTGCGCAAGCACCCCGGCGAGCCGGGGCTGCTGGAGAGCGCGGGCGCGCTCGCGGCGGCCGCGCTGCGGACGGTGTCGGACGCGGCCCAGAAGGAGACCGCGGACGACGCGCGGCCCATGCACGTCCAGGCCGTCGCCGACGTCCTCGAGCACGTGGGCCAGAGCCACCCCGGCGGCCTCGAGGCCGGCCTCGCCGCCGCCCAGGCGTCCGGCGGCTCGCACGCGCCCTTGGGCCGCTTCCTCGACGACGCGTATCTGGACGGGCTCGCGCAAACCCTCCTCACGCTGGCGACGGCCTCGACGCAGCGCCGCGACGCCATCGAGAAGGACCTGGCCAACGACGACGCCTACGACGCCGAGGGCGAGGACGCGGACGTGCTCCAGGAGGCCGTCGAGTCGGAAGAGGCGCTCCAGACGAACGTCGTCAACGCGCTCGGCTGGGCCTTGAAGCTCAAGCGCGACGCCTTCGCGACGTCGACCTTCGCGGCGCGCGTCGCGCCCTACTACGGGCCCAAGATCCAGGCGCCGGACCCCGCGGAGCGCGATTTCCACGCCGCTCTGTGCGTCTTCGTCGACGTCGTCGACCACGCGCCGGCCGCGCCCGCGGCGGCCCAGGCCGCGCCCCTCGTCCTCGCCATGTCCCTGAAGATCCTGAGCCAGGGCCTGGGCGGCGCGGACCTCCGGGCGACGGCGGCCTACGCGGTCGCGGTCGTGTCGCGGTCGCCCTTGGGCGAGGAGCTCGTCCGGTCCACCACCCAAAACAACCCCCAGGCCGCCGCGGACCTGCTGCGCTCCGTCGCCGACGCGGCGCCGCGGCCCGAGGACGACGACGACGACGACCCGGACGCGGCCGCGCGCGTCGCCGAGAACGCCGCGAACGCCGTGAAGGCCATCGTCGACGCGGTCTACGGCGGCGCGGCGCCCGAGCGCGCGCCGCTCCTCGGCTGGTGGCTCGCGAAGCTGCCCCTCACGGCCGACGACGAGGAGGCGCGCCGGGCCCACAAGGACCTGGCGTCCCTCGTCGAGAGCCGCGACGCCGCGCTCTTCGGCGACGCCGCCAACGTGTCGACGGCCGCCGCGCGCCTCGCGGACGCGCTCGCGGACTACGAGGAGCACGGCGACACGCCCTCCAAGCCCCCGGCGGCCCAGCTCGACGCGTCCACGGCGCCCCGGGCCGCCCGCGCGCTCAAGAGCCTCAACGCGGACCACCCGGCGTCCGTCCAGGCCGCGTACGCGGGCCTCGCCGCGCCCGCCCAGGCCGCGCTCCAGAAGGCCTGCACGGCCTGATGGCGGCATCGCGCGCAAGAAGTACCCCCAGTTCCCCCCTAAGCGCACATGCGCCGAGCTTAGCGGAGGCTTTTAGTGGCCGCCGGGCGGCGACCAGAAGGAGAGGATGGTGAGGAGCGCGTCGTGGGGGAGCGCGAGGTTGGAGAGGATGCTCATGAGCGGGCGGCGGTGGCGCTCGACTTTTGCATCCCAGCCGCCGGTGTCGATGATGTCGACCATGTAGTCGTGGAGGGCTCCGTTCTCTGGCGTAATCTCGGCTCTACGCAAGGCCGCGATGGCCGCGCCGGCGCGGAGCAGCGTCAGGGCGGCCTCGCGCTGACCTGCGGCGATGGCAATGCGCAGCGGGGTGCTACCCTGTTGAGTCCTCGCTTCCATGTTTGCGCCGGCGGCGATGAGGAGTTTGGCGGCATCAGAGCGTCCACGTTGAGACGCGATGTGAAGAGGAGTCGCGCCATGGTTCTCTCGAGCGTTTACATCCGCGGGCGCACGCAGAAGAACCCGCACGCAGGCAGTGAAGCCGCGGTAAGCGGCCTCATGCAGTGAGACACTGTCGTCGTCTGTGGAACCGATGTTCGCATCTGCTCCTGCGGCCAAGAGTATTTCGCACATCCCCGCACGCCCCATGGACGCCGCGAGATTCAATAAGGGGAAATGGCTGTCCAATCCCGTGGTTACATTTTTGCAAGGCATCATCCCGTTCACGTCGGCGCCGCGGCGTATCGCGTCGCGCAGCGCGGCTTCGTCGTTTCCCTTTATCGCATGCCTAGCATCCTTCACCAACGCGTCCATGCCCGGACCACGCGCGCTCGCTCGGCCGCGACTCGAAGAGCAGGCGCGCGGCGTCGATGGGCAGAGGCGCAAAGCGAGGCGCGGTACCGGCACCGAGAGGGCTCTCAGCTCACATTGGCCATGCCGATTTTGACCGGCGGCAACTTGAAGCGGTTGACCCAATGTTGCCCTTAGAGTGCCGCGCCAGGCGGCGCTGTCACGCGCGAAGAAGGACCCCCGTTTCCCCCCTAAGCACATGCGCCGAGCTTAGCGGCCGCCGGGCGGGGACCAGAAGGAGAGGACGACGCAGAGCGCGTCGCGCGGGAGCGCGAGGTTCGACAGGATGCTCATGAGCGGGCGGCGGTGGCGTTCAACTTTTGCGTCCCAGCCGCCCTTGTCGATGATGTCGACCATGTGGTTGTGGAGGGCGCTGTTTTCTGGCTTGATCCATTCCGCGCGCAAAACCGTGATGGGCGCGCCGGCGCGGAGCAGCGTCAGGGCGGCCTCGCGGTGACCTCTTGCGATGGCAATAAGCAGCGGGGTGAAACCGTGTTGGCTCCTCGCTTGCGGGTTCGCGCCCGCGGCGATGAGGAGTTCAGCGGCATGAACGCGTCCATGGCAACACGCAGCGTGAAGAGGAGTGAAGCCCTTGTTCCCTCCAGCGTTCACGTCCGTGCCCGCGCGCAGAAGAAGACGCACGCAGGCAGTGCAGCCGTTGCCAGCGGCATCATGGAGCGCGCTAGAGCCATCTGTTGTGGCAGGGATGTTCGCATCTGCTCCTTCGGCCAAGAGTATTTCGCACATCCCGGCGTTCCCTTTGCACGCGGCGAGACTCAACAAGGGGAAAAGCCCGCTCGCTTCCGTGGTTTCGTTGTCGCAAGGCACCATCCCGTTCACATCGGCGCCGCGGCGTATCGCGTCGCGCAGCGCGGCTGCATCGTTTGCTAAAATCGCGCGCTTAGCATCCTCCACCAACGCCTCCATGCCCGGACCGCGCGCGCTCGATCGGCCGCGACTCGAAGAGCAGGCGCGCGGCGTCGATGCGCTGCCGACGGTCAGCGGCGCGTGGGCGGAAGCGCAAAGCGAGGCTCAGTGCCGGCCTGATCTCAAGAGTCTCAGCTCAGGCCGACTTGACCAGGGCAAGCTGCCGGCAACATCGAACGTCCAGTCCCAGAGTGCCGCGCCAGACGGCGCTGTCACGCGCGAAGAACGACCCCCGTTCTCCCCTGGGCACATGCGCCGAGCTTAGCGGCCGCCCGGCGGGGACCAGAAGGACAGGATGACGCAGAGCGCGTCGTGCGGGAGCGCGAGGTTCGACAGGATGCTCATGAGCGGGCGGCGGTGGCGCTCGACGCGCGCGTTCCAGCCGCCCTTGTCGATGATGTCGACCATGTGGTCCTGAAGGGCTTCGTTTGCTGGCTCGATCCATTTCGTGGGCAAGGCCGTGATGGCCGCGCCGGCGCGGAGCAGCGTCAGGGCGACCTCGCGGTGACCTTTTAGGAGGGCAAAACGCAGCGGGGTAGTACCATGTTGGTTCCTCGCTTCCAAATTCGCACCCGCGGCGATGAGGACTTTGACGGCATGAACGCGTCCATGGAAACACGCAGTGTGAAGGGCAGTCGCGCCATCGTTCCCTCGAGCGTTCATGTGCGCGCCCGCTCGCAGAAGAAGACGCACGCAGGCAGTGCTGCCATTGTAAGCGGCAATCTGGAGTGAGACGCTGCCGTCTAATGTGGAAGGGATGTTCGCATCTGCTCCTGCGGCCAAGAGTATTTCGCACATCCCCGCAAGCCCTTTGGACGCCGCGAGACTGAACAAGGGGAAAAGGCCGCGCGCTCCCGTGGCTTGATTTTCGCAAGGCACCACCCCGTTCACGTCGGCGCCGCGGCGTATCGCGTCGCGCAGCGCGTCTTCGTCGTTGGCATATATCGCATTGCTAGCATCCGTCACCAACGCCTCCATGCCCGGACCGCGCGCTCGGCCGCGACTCGAAGAGCAGGCGCGCGGCGTCGATGCGCTGCCGACGGTCAGCAGCGGGCGGAGGCGCAGGCGAGGCTCAGTGCCGGCACAGAGAGTGCTCTCAGCTCAAATGCCCAGCTGAGATTAATCTGCCGCGGCGGCAATGTTTCCGTAAAGTTGCCCTTAGAACGGCGCGCCAGACGTTAAGCCAGAGGGCGCTGTCGCGCGCGAAGAACGACCCCCGTTCTCCCCTGGGCACATGAGCCGAGCTTAGTGGCCGCCCGGCGGGGACCAGAAGGAGAGGACGACGACCAGCGCGTCGCGCGGGAGCGCGAGGTTCGACAGGATGCTCATGAGCGGGCGGCGGTGGCGCTCGACGCGCGCGTTCCAGCCGCCCTTGTCGATGATGTCCATCATGTAGTCGTGGAGGGCGCGATTCTCTGGCTTAATCTCCGACGAGAGTAAGCCTTTGATGGCCGCGCCGGCACGCAGCAGCGTCAGGGCGGCCTCGCGATGACCTCTTCGGAGGGCAACGCGCAGCGGGGTGGTACCATGTTGACTCCTCGCTTCCAGGTTCGCGCCCGCGGCGATGAGGAGTTCGGCGGCATCAACACGTCCGTTGTAAGACGCAACGTGAAGAGGAGTTCCGCCAGTGTTCGCTCGAGCGTTCACGTCCGCGCCCGCTCGCAGAAGAAGACGCACGCAGGCAATGAAGCCTTTAATAGCGGCGTCATGCAGTGAGACACTGTTGTTGTCTGTGGAACCGATGTTCGCATCTGCTCCTGCGGCCAAGAGTATTTCGCACATCCCCGCAAGCCCCACGGACGTCGCGAGCTGCAGCAAGGGGAAATGTGCGCGCGCTCCCGTGGCGTAGTTTGTGCAAGGCACCATCCCGTTCACGTCGGCGCCGCGGCGTATCGCGTCGCGCAGCGCGGCTTCGTCGTTTGCTCGAATCGCGGCTCTCGCATCCTTCACCAACGCGTCCATGCCCGGACCACGCGCTCGGCCGCGCCGCGCCTCGTAGGTCAGGCGCACGGCGTCGATGCGCAGCGGAAGGTCAGCGGCGCGTGGGCGGAGGCAACGCGAGCTCAGTACCGGGGTCTCAAACCCATGCCATTTTGACCAACGGTAACGTCGATGTTTCCCCCCTGTTGACCATTCAAAGACGCGCTTCCTCAGCGCCCGCGGCGCCCATCGTCGGCGCGCGCGGGCTGCCGGCGCCCTCGAGCTTCGACATAGACAAAGCGCCCTCCAACACCAACAAAAATAACATGGCGTCGCAGCAGGCGCAGGGCGCCCTGGGCGTCCTCGGCGGCGCCGTGCTCGAAAAGGGCGCGCGCGGCGGCTGGGGCACGCGCTACCTGACGCTGCAGGTCGGCGACGAGATCCCCGACTTTAGCGCGGACTCGTCCGTGGGCAAGTTCACGTACCACGACATGGTCGACGGCGTCTGGTCCGTGCTCGTCACGTTCCCCGGCGACCGCGAGGCCGTCGCGACGACGGAGATGGGCCAGCTGAGCAAGCTCCGCGACGAGTTCGAGGCGCGCAACGTGCGCGTCATGGGCGTGTCCTGCAACACCAAGTACCGCCACCGCGAGTGGATCGCCGCCGTCGAGGACATCGAGGGCTGCAAGGTCGCGTTCCCGCTCATCAGCGACGCGGACGCGGAGATCTCCGCGAAGCTGGGCCTCGTGAAGCACGACTGGAAGAAGCGCAACTTCCCCTCGGCCAAGGCGGCCCTCGTGCCCGCGACGCTCGTCGTCATCTGCGACATCGACAAGCGCGTCCGCCTCACGATGCAGTACCCGACGACGACGGGCCGCAACTTCTACGAGGTGCTGCGCGCCGTCGACACGGTCCAGCTGTCCCTCTTCCACCAGGTCGCGACGCCCGCGAACTGGAACCAGGGCGAGGACGTCTTCATCGGCCCGAAGCTCTCCCGCGTCGCCGCGCAGTCCGCGTTCCCCAAGGGCATGGTCGAGCAGCGGCCCTGGTACCGCACGACGCCCCAGCCCGACATCTTCGGGTAATACTGTTTTTAGAGGGCGATGGGCACGGAGGACGACTCGACGTGCGTCTTGTCGACGAGGAACGACGTCCAGTCCGCGGCCGTGATGGGCAGCAGGCCCATGGTGTTGAGCTTCCAGAGGGCGAGGGCGATCATGCCGCAGTTGCAGCCGACGAAGGCGAGCTTCGGCAGCGTCAGGTCCACGGCGGGGTCGTGCGCGAAGCGCTTGAACGTGTCGTCGATGGCGAGGATCGACTTCACGGGGTTGATGAACGCCATGCCCGTGATCATGATGGAGAAGATGTTGATCGACGACCCGCTCATCCACATCATGAACCCTTGCATAAAAATGTTCTTCCCCGGCGCGATGCCCATCTCCATCGCGCGCTGCGGCGGGGCGGGGCGCGTCGAGCGGTCGCGCGGCGGTCGGTCGCGCGCGCGGTCGTCGCACCTTCTGCATCATCTCCGTCTTCGACCGCTGCTTCGCGTTCAGCGTCGTCTCGCTCTGCGCGGGGCGGCGGGGTCGGTGCGCGCGGCGCGCGCGCGAAAGCATCTTCTTTCTCCTCTTTGGCGCGGCGGCGCGCCTCGACGTTCGAGACGGCGTCCGCGGGCACGTAGCCGAGCGGCGACGGCATGGCCTTGGCGCCTTCGGAGGCCGACGACAGGTTGACGCGCCACCGGGACGGCGTCGCGGCGTCGTTCGCTTGCGGGCCCATCGTGTGTGTAAGCGAGTGTGGATGAGGTCGCTCGTGCACTCGTTTCCCTCGTCCAGCGCGAGCGCGACGATGAGCATGCGACGATGAGCATCTAATGAGCAGCCCATAGCACCCATGGCGCCGTCGCCCGGCAAGGGCCCGAGCCAGGTGAAGGCGCTCGTCGCGAGTGCCGGCGCGTCGCTGAGCGGCGCGCTGTCCAAGGTCGTCGGGTCGTCGAAGAAGTGCAAGGCCGCCGGCGAGGCCCCGGGCCACCTCCAGAGCCGCGACGGCCGGCGGGCGCTCCTGGACTGCCTCGAGGCCATGTTCGTTGGCCGCGGCGTGGCCAAGGGTGAGATCGGCGACCTGCTGCTCGAGCTCGGCCGCGACTTCAACGAGGACCGCCTCGGCCGCGAGCCCGGCGACGACGGCGCCGCGGCCGCCGAGGAGGCGCGGCGGACCAAGAGCAAGAACGAGATGAACCTGCCGCCGGAGCTCGTCGCCTTCACGCCCCTCCGCGAGCACCCCCTGGTCGCGGCCGCGCGGGCGGAGATCGAGGACGCGGAGCGCGCGCTGCTCGCGGGCGAGGGCGACCCGTCGCGGCTCTCGCGCGCGTGCGACGCGCTCGCGACGACCGTCGTCGCGGCGGCGGAGACCATGCTGCGCGACGAGTGCACCTTGCTCGACGCGTCGCGGGCCGCGCCCGAGTTCTTCGGGGACGTCTACAAGAGCCTCTGGCACACGGTGGACACGTCGGAGCGCCGCGGCGTCGAGGCGTACCTCCGCGCCGTCGCGCTCGTCGAGGCGAAGTGCGAGGCCTACGCGCGGTCCTGCGAGGGCCGCAAGGTGCTCCAGCGCGAGAAGCACGTCGTCACCCTCTTCCGCCAGGCCGCGGCCGCGCGGCCCGCGTTCGAGGCGTCCGTCGCCGACGCGTTCGCCGAGTCCGGCGCGGACCACGAGCTCACCTTCGACTTCAAGGGCTGCGCGCGCGTCGTCGAGAAGACGGCGCTGCGGCCGGACCGCCCGGGCGCCGCGGACCACGTACTCGACCTCTGCCGCGCGATGGCCGTCTGCAAGACCATGGACGACGTCGCCAAAGTCGTCAAGGCCGTCGCGCGGAAGCTCCGGCCCGTGCGCTGCAAGAGCCGCTTCGAGCGAGAGACGTCGTCGGGCTGGCGCGACTGCCTCGTGAACGTCTCCGTCGACGGCCACATCTGCGAGCTCCAGATCTCGCACCGGACGATGATCGCCGCGCGGCGCGGGCTCCACGGCCACGACGTCTACTCGCGGTCGCGCAACGCGGACGAGGTCATCGCCTACAAGTATCGCGACAAGGCCAAGGCCCTGGACTGCCAGACGGCGCTGGAGTGGGCCCTCTGGGTGCCCCGGCTGAAGCCGCCGACCTTCGCGACGGCCGACGACGACGGGCGCCTCGTCGCGGTGCGCATGGACGCGTCGACGGCCCTCGCGGCGGCGAGGACGGAGCAGTTCTTCGGGAACCTCGTCGTGCGCTATCTCGAGATCTGGGACGCCTACGCCTGCGACGCGCTCACGGGGTCGCTGTCGCCCTGCCGCGGCATGAAGGCGCTCCGGACGCTCAAGCTCGTGAAATGCCCGCGGGTTCGGGGCAAGCTCGCGGACGTCGCGGCCGCCGCCGCGGGCACGCTCGCGCACCTCGACGCGTCCGAGAGCGCGGGGCTCGAGGGCACGCTCGAGGACCTCAGAGCCTGCGGCAAGCTCGAGCGGCTCGTCTTGGACGGCTGCAAGCGCGTCGGCGGATCCGTCGCCGCGCTCGCGAAGCTCGAGCACCTCGTGGAGCTGCGGCGTCCTGCGGCCGTGACGATTTTCGAGAGATTTCGACCGGAGAAACGAAGAAAAATGACGCACTCGGTAGGTGGAGCTGCGCCTCGACGACACGGCGGCGCTCGGCGACGTCAAGGAGCTGCGGGGCCTCGCGAGCCTCGAGCACCTGTCGCTGCGGTTCTGCAACCTGCACGGCGATCCCGCGGCTTTCGCGAACCTCCGCGACCTCGAGACGCTGTGCCTCTCGCACGTGCCGGCGGTCCGCGGCGGCGTCGCCGCGTTCGCGCAACTGCCGCACCTGCGGCGCGTGAATTTGTTTTATTGCCGCGGTCTGAGCGGCTCCGCGGACGCGTTCCTCCAGTGCGCGGACCTCGTCTACCTCAACGTCCAGCAGACGGGCCTCGACGACGTCCTGCGCTTCTTCCACGCGCGGCCGCGCGTCGAGACGCTCTTCGACCGCGCGCGGAACCCGACGCGACGGCCGGGCGCGCCGAGGCCCGACGACGACGCCGACGGCGACGGCGACGGGCCGCTCCCGGCGGCGCCGGCGAAGCTCGCGCCCCTGTCGCCGCGCGCCGCGAAGACGCGGGGCCGCGGGCCGAGGCCGAAGCGCGGCGCGCGGCTGAGGTAAGCTTCAAGGTATACTTCAGCTCTCTGAAACAAGTTTTGAAACTGCCGGGCTCTATTTTCATCTACGCGCTGCCACTACTGCGGCCGGCGCGAACACGCCTCGAGGAGCGCGCGGAACGATGACCCTGGACCACCTCAAGACGCCGGAGGTGCCCCGGCGCGGTCTACGCCGCCGGCGGCCGTCGCTGGTCAACCTGCTCGAGCAGCACAGCGAGGCGCTCGCCCTGGGCGTCGTCGCCCCGCCGGAGGACGATAGCCTCGCCGTCGCCGACGACGACCGCAAGGGCCTCAACGCGCTCTTCCAGCTCGTCGGGAGCGGCGCGGAGCATCTGCGCATGGCCCACGTGGAGGGCTTCCTCGAGCAGCTGGGCGTTTTTATGGACGCGGCGAAGGTCCGCGACCTCTTCAACCTGCACGAGCTCCGGCTGTCGCCCGCCGAGGCCGAGGCGCTCGAAGCCGCGGGCGCGAAGGCGCCGGGCGAGGGCGTCATGGTCGTCGGCGGCTTCAAGCAGCTCCTCCACATGATCGTGAACTCGGGCGACGGCGGCGGCGACGGGCTGCTGGGCCTGGGCGACGCGTCGAAGCCGAACCACGCGATGAAGGCCGACGACGTCAAGAAGCTGCGGCGCCTCTTCAACTCCGTGGACATCGACGACGACCAGGAGCTCAACGCGTCGGGCGCGACCGCGGCGTCTCGTTTCGCGAAAACGCGTTCGCGACGCGCGACCCCTCGCAGAGATCGTGCTCGTGTTCCAGAAGTGGGGGCTCGACAACATCCTCGAGTCGGAGATCCTCGAGCTGATCTCGCGCTTCGACGTCGACAAGAGCGGCACGCTGGACTTTGACGAGTTCCTGGCGCTGGCGACAGCGGCGACGGCGCTGACGGCGGGAGAAGAGGAGGACATGGAGATGGTCATCAAGACCCACTTCGTGCGCGAGCACGCCAAGGTCCGCGCGCTCGCGGTGCGCCAAAGATTGAGCGTGGACGCGGCGACGCTCCAGTTCTTCAAGCGCGGCGACGCGCGGGACAACACGGTCGGCGCCGCGGGCCGCGTCGCGTCGAACGTGCTCCACAAGCTCGGCGGCGGCAAGGACGCGCAGCGCAAGGCCTACGAGCACGTGCTCCAGCGCCTCACGGGCGAGCTCGACGACAAGCTTCTGGAGGCCGCGGAGAACGGCCGCGTCGAGGAGCTGGGGCTCATGCTCGCGCGGGGCGCGAACGCGAACGCGACGCGCATGGACCCGCCGCGCGAGTCCGCGCTGGGCCTGGCGCTCCAATGCCGCCAAGTGAAAGCTGCGACGGCGCTCCTGGACGCGGGCGCGGACGCGGGCCTCAAGGACGACGCGGGCACGGGGACGATCCTCGCGGCGACGCTGTCGGGCTGCCTCTCCAAGTCGAAGCACGTCCTGCAGCTCCTGATATCGCGCGGCGCGAAGGTCAACGACCAGGACGAGCTCGGCCAGTGCGCGTTGCTCGCCGCGGTGCAGCGCGGCAAGGTCGTCGAGGTCGACGCGCTGCTGAGCTTCGGCGCGCACGCGAACCTGGCCGACGCCGAGGGGTCGACGCCGCTGATGAAGGCCGCGCAGGCCGGCGAGAAGGCGATCTGCGCGCGCCTCATCGAGGGCGACGCGGACCTGAACGTGCTCGACGACGCGAACCGCACGGCGCGCGACCGCGCGGCGCTCTGCGGCGTGGACGTCGTCGAGGAGCTCCTCGCGAAGCACGGCGGCCTCTCGGGCGACCAAGTCCTCGAGGCGACGTCGCCGCGCGAGCGCGAGCGGCTCGTCGCGAACGCGGGCCGCGTCAAGCGCACGAGCCGCACGGGCCGCCTCCGCTCGCTCAGCGACTCGAAGATGGAGCGCGCGCACCGGTCCTCGCGGCACTCGTTCTCCAAGTCCCTCGGCTCGCCCGCGTCGTCGCCCACGGGCGCCGACGCCACGGAATTCGCGGTGTCGAACGCGCTCAAGATCTTCGCCGACGACGGGCCCGCGACGCCCCGCTCCCCGCGGAGCCTGCTGGAGCCGCTGAGCGCGTAGGGGCGCCAGATCCGAATCAACTTGAAGCAGCTTGAAGTGCAACATTGGCCAAATCTGTTAACTTGCGCATGTGCTGCTGCTAATCGACTGATCGGCGCCGCTCTCAGCACGCGCTGCGAACGTCGAAGGGCGTGTAGGACTTCTCCGTGACGACGGGCGCTCAAGAACGCGACCGAAACCCCTATTCGGGTCAACCGCTTTGGAGCGCCGAACACACTCGCAGAAACGTCGGCGACGACGTTAGCGCGACGATGCCGTCCAGCGAGCCCGACTTCGCGTCCATGACGGAGCGCCAACAGGTGGCGTATCTCCTGAAGGTGCGCTCCGCCGAGAAGCCGGCGCGGCGCGGCGGCGACAAAGAAAACGACGAGAACGCGCCGCCGACGCCGTCGGACGTGCTGAAGCGAGGCGACGTGCTCCAGAAGCCCAAGGACAAGCGGGCCAAGGCCAAGGGTCACGACAAGAAGGCGCGCGCGCGGTCGCCCATGCTGCGGCGGCCGCTCTTCCCCGCGGCGTCGCCCGTGGGCGCGCCGGACACGGAGGCGGCGGCGCCGGCGGCGCCGAAGCCGCTGTCGCGGGAGGCGCGGGCCCTGCGCGGCGACGAGCCGCGGCCGCCGCGCGCGCCGCGGCCGCCGCCCATCAAGTTCGTCGCCATCGAGTCCGTCGCCGCGGACGCGGCCGTCGACGCCGCGCGGGGCCGCCCCTCGTCGACGGCCGGCCCGCCGCCGTGCTCGTTCTGCCGGAGCGACGTGCCGTCGCTCGGCGACGTCGTCTGGATCAACGCCTACCCGGACAACGACCCGACGAACCGCGCGCGCTGGTACGTGTCGCGCGTCGTCCGCGTGCTCCAGCGGCGGCCGAACGGCCGCGGCGGCCGGCTCCGCGTGCGCTACGACGTCGACGCGTCGTTCGACACGCTCGACTGGCCCGACTTCGCGAACGCGCGCGTCGAGGGCCCGCGGACCCTCGACGGCCCCCTCGCGGCCGTGCGCGACCGCGCGGGCCGCTGCGTGCTCTCGGGGCCCCACGTCGCCGCGTTCGCGCCGTCGGCGGCCGCCGAGGCCGCGGCGGCGGCGCCGGGCGTCGACGCGCTGAGCGTCCGGGGCGACGACCCGACGGACGCGCTGCGCCAGTACAAGGAGCTCGCCGACGGCCTCCTCGCGGGGCTCCGGGGCCGGAGCTGCCTCCACAAGCACGTCTTCGACAAGGCGAGCACGACGCTGGTCGCGCGCGACGGCGGCGGCCGCGTCGTCGGCGGCGCGACGCTGCGGCTCCTCGAGAGCGGGCGGAGCGTCGTCGCCGAGGTCACGACGGTCTGCGTCGCGCAGCGCGAGGGCGTCGCGCGGACGGGCGTCGGCTCCCGGCTCCTCGACGCCGTCGAGCGGCTCGCGCGCGTCGAGGCCGGAACCCGCGCGGCCTTCCTCTTCGCCGCGGCGGAGAACACGGACGCGGCGTCGGCCTTCTGGCGCAAGCGCGGCCTCGTCGCGGGGCCCGTGGCGGACCACGTCGCGCGGCACCTCGTCGAGGCGCGCGCGATCCTCGAGTACTCGAACGTGCACCACGTGTGCCTGCGCCTCGACGACGGCGACGACCTGCCGAGCGACGGCGACAGCGACGGCGAGGACCTCGGCGCCCACGCGCTCGCGCTCGAGGACGACGCGCTCCTCGCGGACCTCGGCCGCCTCGACATCGCCGGCGACAAGTGAGGCGCCAAGAAGACCCGCGCGCCGAAGCGAGGCGCGCGACCAAGATAGAAGAAGTTAACACACCGAGAAGCGGAGTGTGTTCCGCGGCGCGGGCGCAGGTGCTTGACCTTGTCCGTCGGTCATGATCGTCGCAAGTAACGTCGTCGCGCCTGCTTAACGTCATTGTTGAATCGATGATGACGC
>NW_008705619.1:29915-38704 GCF_000186865.1 Aureococcus anophagefferens
CCCGGTTCCGTGGACGACCGGGGCCGCTTCGACATGCGGCCCGGGGCCGCCTGGCGACGCTACTCGCGGAGCGGCCAGTTCCTCGTCGACGTCTTCCTGCTGCCGCCGTGGTGGCTCCTCGGGCCGCCGCTCCGGCGATGGCTCGCGCCGCCGCCGAAGCAAACCTTGCCTGACGCGACGGGGTTCCTGGCGTTGCGTGTCGTCTCCTGGCTGCGCTACGCGCCGCCCGTCGACGGCGTCGTGCGCTGGTGGCGCGGCGCGGAGGACGCGCGCCTGCTTCTCGCCGCGGAGCCGCCGGCGGTCGTGAAGCGCTGCCTCGACGACTACGTGATCCCCTGGCTGCTGGGCCACGGCCTGGAACGCTGGGTGACGTTCGCGCGGCGCCTCCCGGACCTCGGCGACGTCGCCAACGAGTACCGCGTCTGGCGGCGGGCCGCGTATTCCATCCTCACGTCGCTCAAGCTCGTCTTACTGGCGCTCGCGGTGCGCCGCGCCCACCGCGAGCGCCTGCTCCTCTTCGACGCCCTGCGGTCGCGCGCGGCGCACCGCATCTACAGCGCCCTGCGCCTCAACGCGGCGAAGCGGCGCCTCGAGCGGTCGCGCGCGGAACTCAAACGGTCGTCGTCGAGCCACAGCTTCGCGTCCTTCGAGTCGCTCGAGCCGAACGCCGTCTCCGACGACGACGACGACGAGCGGTCGCCGCGGCTCCCGCGGAACTCGCGGTCCGAGATCCCGGCGGTGACGCCCGCGCGGGCCTGGATCCGATTCCGGGACCCGTCGCGGACGCTCCTCGCGGCCCTCGGCAGCCGGCGCCGGCCGTCGGTCTGCGAGGACATCGACGGCCCGGGCGACCTCACGCCGCCCTCCCTCATGTTCTAACATGCCTGTGTTGTGACTTGCCTCAGATGATCGACGGCGGCGCGGCCGGCGGCGCGGGCTCGACGGGCGGCGGGTCGAGCGCGAGCTTGATCTCGCGCTCGAGCGCGGCCGCGTCGCACTTGAGGCGGCCCGCGATGGACCGGAGCGCCGCGGGATCCGAGACCTGCGGAGGGGAAATATGGCGTGAGCCCGGCGCGACGAGACGCGAGGAACGCCGCGCGCGGCAAAACGCAGCACTCAAAATCTCCGGGACGCGGCGCTCGCGTACGCGATTGCGCAGGGTCTGGATCTCGCCGCGCGCGGCGTCGACCTCGACCTCGAGGGACTCGCGCAGCTGCTTCGCCGAGAGGACCTGACTCGCGAGGACCGTGACGGCGAAGGACACACCGATGTTGAACACGCCCTGCCCGTTGCGTCCCAGGAACTCGCGCAGCGACCACTGCTTCACCGCGTCCGGCGCCTTGGCCTCCGTCGCGAAGCCGCGCAGGCAGCGAATCGATCTCGCAGCAAACATGCTCTTGTCTCGCGGTACAAGGTGCAGTCTTTGTTGAACCTAGCTGCCCGCCGCCAATCGATTATTGATCTGTGCTCACTTTCCGAGGCGCCGTGCTCGACGCTGCTGAACCATGGCGCCGTCGCCGACGACGACCCCGCTCGTGACCAAGGGCACGAACTTCGGCGACAGCCAGTACAGCGTCCTCGAGGTCGACCAGAAGGGCAAGGACGCCATGGAGAAGATCCCCAAGCCCAAGGGCCCGATCATCTGGGCGACGTCGAACAGCCCGGGCTTCGGCAACGTGCCGGGCCTGCCCTCCAACGCGGAGAACCCCGCGCTCAAGTAAGGCTGAACCCCGCCGCGGGACGCTCCGGCGGCGGGGCGGCGCCGCCGACGGAGCGCCGCGCCGCCGCCGCCTTCGCTCGAGTCCCGCGCGCGGCGCGCGGCGCGGCCGGCGAGCGCGCCCCTCCACGAAGACTAAGTGATTTTTCTTATTCTCCGCGCTTGTGTGCGCAGCCCTGCTCTGGGGCGCGGTGCGGCCGGAAGCTCGCGGGAGGGGCCGGCCGGCCTTTGCCCTTTGGCCGCGACGGGAGGATAGGCCTGAGGATTCCACTGAGATAGCTCACGGAAACACGATTGTAGCAGGAAGAAGAAGCACGAGTGCGGTCCGCCTTACGAGCGAGCGGGCCCCCGCGGTCGGCGGCGGCGCGGCGCGCGTCCCCGCGGGGCGGGCGCGCGGCGCCTAGCTCTCGACGAGGTTCGCCGGGACCTTGGCCGCGGCGAGCTCGTCGCGCATGGCGTCGATGGTGACCTTGTAGTCCTCCTCGGTGCGGGGGTCGCGGAAGATCGCGGACCCGGCGACGAACATGTCGACGCCGGCCTCGGCGACCTCCTTGATGTTGGCCCCCGAGACGCCGCCGTCGATCTCGAGGCGGATGTCGTAGCCCGACGCGTCGATGAGCTTGCGGGCCTCGCGCGCCTTGTCGAGCGTCGCGGGGATGAAGGACTGGCCGCCGAAGCCGGGATTCACGGACATGAGGAGGATGATGTCGACCTTGTCCATGACGTACTTGAGGATGTCGAGGGGCGTCGCCGGGTTGAAGACGAGGCCCGCCTTGCAGCCCGCGCCGCGGATGAGCTGGAGCGTGCGGTCCACGTGGGGGCTCGCCTCCGGGTGGAACGTGATGTACGACGCGCCCGCGTCCGCAAAGTCGCCGACGATGCGGTCCACGGGCGACACCATGAGGTGCACGTCGATGGGCGCCGTGACGCCGTGCTTGCGCAGGGCGCTGCAGACCATGGGGCCGATGGTGAGGTTCGGCACGTAGTGGTTGTCCATGACGTCAAAGTGCACGACGTCCGCGCCCGCGGACAGCGAGTTGACGACCTCCTCGCCGAGGCGCGCGAAGTCGGCGCTGAGGATCGACGGCGCGATGAGGAAGTCCTTGTCGGGCTCGATGAGCTCCATGCGCATCGACGACTTGGCCGCGGGAGCGCGGAGCCGCGGGAGCGCCTTGGGCGCGACGAGCGCCGCGGCGGAAGACGCGGCGAGAGCGAGGAGGAGGGCCTGCATGATCTGCGGCGGGGAGATGGGATTAGATGAAGTAGTTATGTTGCACGGGCACCGAACGACGCACTGAGATCGAGGACAAAGAGGGGCTACGCTCGTACGCTCGGGACTCGAATCACGACGCTCTGACGTTGCTGCTCGCGGCAACTTGACGTCAAGCTGCACTCGCTGACGCGATTTTTTTGCTTGCGACGGCACAGAACACCAGGGATACCAAGCTTCGTATTCTCAACGTAGGGCACGCCTTGTACGCGCTTGACACAGCCCCCCGTCGCCGCGAGCGACGCGACGCGGCGCGGCCGGCAAGACGGCCAGTGAAATTGAGATTGCAGGGAGGCTCGTTAGTTAGCAGGGGAAAGGGGGGGGATGTGTGTGTGTTGTTCTCCTCGACGGCCGCCTAGATCGCGGGGACCTTGGCGCGGTCGAGGAGCTTGGCCGCGGTGCCGACGATGTGCTTCGCGTTGAGGCCCGCGGCCTCGTACTGCTGGAACTGCGTCGCGGTCTCGATGAAGGCGTCGGGCAGGACCATGGGGCGGACCTTGAGGTTGCCGTCGTCGAGCGCGCCGTCGAGGGCGAGGAAGTGGAGCACGTAGTCGCCGAAGCCGAGCACGGAGTTCTCCTCGATCGTGATCAGCACGTCGTTCTCCTTCGCGAGCTTGCGCACGAGGTCGATGTCGAGGGGCTTCATGAAGCGCGCGTCGGCGACCGTCACGGCGACGTCGTCGTACTCCCCCTCCAGCTCCTTGGCCGCCTCGGCCGCGGCCGCGAGCCGCGTGCCCAGCGAGAGGATCGCGACCTTTTTGTTTGCGCCGGGCCGGCCCTTCACACCGTCCTTGATGATGCGGCCCTTGCCGACGGGCAGGACCTCGCCCGCCTCGGGCACCTCGGTCAGCCCGAGGTCGAAGAGGTCGTTGAGCTTCTCCAGGCCGTAGCCCGTGCCGCGCGGGTAGCGGACGCAGGACGGCTTGTCGTCGATCGCGTACGCCGTCGCGATCATGTTCCGCAGGTCCACCTCCTCCGCCGGCGCCATGATCACGAGGCCCGGCATGCAGCCGAGGTAGGTCAGGTCGAAGGACCCGTGGTGCGTCGGCCCGTCGTTGCCGACGAGGCCCGCGCGGTCGAGGATGAACCGCACGGGCAGGTCCTGGATGACGACGTCGTGGACGAGCTGGTCGTAGCCCCGCTGCATGAACGTCGAGTAGATGCAGCAGAAGGGCTTCAGGCCCTCCACGGCGAGGCCCGCGGCGAAGGTCACCGCGTGCTGCTCCGCGATGCCGACGTCGTACGTCCGCTTCGGGAACCGGCGGCCGAAGATGTCCATGCCCGTGCCGCCGGGCATGGCCGCCGTGATGCCGATGACGTCGCGGTCCTTCTCCGCCAACCGGCAGAGCTCGTTGGCGAAGATGGTCGTGAGCGACGCGGGCTTGGGCGGCGCGCCCGGCGCCGGCGGCGCGCCCTTGAACTGCTTGCCCGTCGCGACGTCGAACTTGGCGACGCCGTGCATCTTGTCGCTCGCCTGCATGGCCGGGGCGTAGCCGTAGCCCTTCTCCGTCTTGATGTGGAGCAGCACGGGCTTGTTCGACGGCGTGTCCCGCAGATTCTCGAGGATGGGCACGAGGTTCTCTAAGTCGTGGCCGTCGACGGGGCCGATGTAGTAGAAGCCGAGCTCCTCGAACAGCGTGCCGCCCGTGACGATGCCGCGGGCGTACTCGTCGATCTTCGCGTTGATGGCCTGGATCTCCGACGGGAAGAGCGAGGAGATGCCCTTGGCGACCTGCCGAAAGTCCGCGAAGGGCTTCGACGAGATGAGGCGCGACGTGTAGGCGCTCAGCGCGCCGCTGGGGATGACGCCGCCGGCGGAGGGCGTGCCCGTGGGCAGCGACACCTGGCCGTTGTCGTTGAGCACCGTGATCATGCGCGCCTGGAGGTAGTTGGCGTTGTTCATCGCCTCGAAGGCCATGCCGCCGGTGATCGCGCCGTCGCCGATGACCGCGATGCAGTTGTTCTGGGCCCTGCCCTTCTGGCTCTTGCCCACGGACATGCCCAGCGCCGCGGAGATGGACGTCGACGAGTGGCCCGCGCCGAACGCGTCGTACTCGGACTCGGCGCGCTTCTGGAAGCCGGAGAGGCCGTCCTGCTGGCGGAGCGTGCCCATGCGCGACCGGCGGCCCGTGAGGATCTTGTGCGGGTAGCACTGGTGGCTCACGTCCCACATGATGCGGTCCTCGGGCGCGTCGAAGACGTAGTGCAGCGCCGTCGTCAGCTCGACGACGCCGAGGCTCGAGCTCAGGTGGCCGCCCGTCTTCGACACCGCGCGGATCACGTCCCACCGCAGCTCGTGCGCGAGCTGCTTCAGCTCCGCGATGCTGAACTTCTTCATGTCCCGCGGCTCGATGACGCTGTCCAGGAGCGGCGTCCGGTCCGGCCCCGTGTACCCCGACGACCCGCCGAAGTTGTAGGGCGTGTCCGACACCACCGTTCGTCGTCGCGAACCAAAAAGCGACGACGGCGCGACGAGGGCCGCCGCGGGCGCCAGGCACAAAAACAGGAGGGCCATCTTCGGCATGCCGCGCTGCTGCGCGAGCATCATAAGCTCACAACCGCGGGCGACGAGAGCGTCTACGTCGCGTCTGAGCCGAGCTGAGGACTTCAACATCACGGGTGTCCTGCGGCTAGCGAAGTCGCGATCATCCCCGCGCCTGAGGCCATCTCGAGGACCACTCCAAAACCCCCTTTTTACCCCGCCCGCGCACCACACGCCGCGATGTCGCCATCCAGCTTCGCCGCGAGCGCGTCGTAGAGCGCGAGGTCGTCCCCGAGCGCGCCCAGCACGTAGGCGCGCGCGGCCGCCGCGTCGGGCCGCGCGCGGAACCGGAACAGGTCGCCCGCGAGCGCGGCGACCGCGGCCTCGCGGCGCGCCTCGACGGCGCCCGGCTCGTCGTCCGGGACGCCCTCGGCCAGGCGCAGAAAATGGGACGGCAGCACCGTCTCCAGCGTCCGGAACGACTCTCGAACCCTCGTCTCCGCGACGACGACTTGGAAAAACGCGTCCGCGTTCTCCAGGGCCCCCGCGGGCCGCCCGAGCTTGGCGCACGTCGCCTCGTCCGCGGCGCAGAACCACCTGACCAGGCGGTCCGCGCATTCCGCGCACGCGCCCGGCGCCGCGTCGCGCGACGCGCAGCCCGCGAGGAACGCCGCGCAGCCGTCCTTTTTCGCCGCGTCCGCGGGATCGCGGATCCACGCGATCAACACCGGCGCGCCCGCGACGTGCACGGGCGGCTGGGGCAGCTTGCCGACGACGGCGATGGACGCGTAGCGCGTCTTGGACAGCGCACACTTCTTGAGCGACTTGTCGACCCACGACGGGCTCGCGCGCGGCTCGACGCGGCACGGCGACGCGTCGTTGTCCTTGGACAACACCTCCAACCGCTTCAGCAGCGCCGCATCCAAGCTCGGCGCGCCGCCGCCGAACTCGCCGGCCTCGGCGACGACCACCAAGGGGTGGCCGCCGCCGAGCGCCGGGCAGGGCCGCTTGTACGCGTCCAGCAGCGCCGCGGCCCGCGCCTGCCCCTCGAGCGCGGCGCGACGGTCGAAGGTCGCCGCCGCGCCGGCGTCGTGGCCGTGGATGAGGAGGCAGTGCACGCGCTCGCCGGCCTTGTTCGTGACCAGCCCGCAGGACGCCGCGCCGCGGCAGTTGTAGGTCCGCGGCAGCTTCGCGAACGTCGCCGCGCGCGTCTCCGCGGCCCAGCGCAGCGCCTCCTGGAGCACGGGCTGCTCGCGCCGCGTCGCGCCCATGACCCGGCCGTACTCCGCCTCCCAGCGCGCCCACAGCGCGAGGGCCCGCGCGTTCTTCCGATACACCAGAACGCCGCCGTTGACGATCGTCTCGTGCTGCGCGACGCCGCCCGCGTCCGCGTCGCCCAGCGCGTCGAAGAGGGCGCCGAGCGGGCCGCAGGCCAACGTGTCGCTGTCCATGTAGACCGTGAGGTCGTAGGGCGTGAAGCGCAGTGCCCTCAGCTTCTGCACGCGAAACCCCATGCTGTCGCCCGTCGCCGTGCCGGGCAGCAGCCGCTCGCTGCCCAGGACGACGTCGAAGGTGGACCGCGACGACCCGCCGGACCGCTCCCGCGACGCGAGCTCGCCGAGCGTCGCGCCGTCGGCGACGAGCGTCATGTTGCACGCCGGCTCGACGTGCCGCAGCTGCGACGCGGCGACGAGCACCTCGTCGAGGCGGTTCGACACGAAGAGGTAGCCGCGCGTCTCGGCGCGGGTTCGCGCGCAGAGCCATGCGATGGCGAAGCACACGCGGTGCCTCATCGAATCTGCTCGCTTTCGCGTTGTCAAAATCTCGCTCCCATCATGTCAACTCGCTGGGTCAACATGCAGTGCATGCTGCGACGTTGCTGCGCCGATGGTGTCGCCAGGTGCTCGTCCTGCTGCGCTCCAGCGACTGCGTAGCGCGCCCGTATCACTACACAGGATGATAGTATGTACAGAGAGGATGATTAGCGACGCGACCTCTGGCCGCGACCGTGGTGTGATTCTCGCTGACGCGTGCGAGCCTACTTCCTCCAGAACATCAGACGGCCGGGGAGCCGCCTGATGCGCTTGAAGAGCCCGACCGGGGCCTCCTCGGCGGCGGCCTCCGCGACCTCGGCGTCGACCGGCTCGTCGTCCGCGGCCGTCACCGCCTCGACGACCGCCTTCGGCGCGTACTTCTCAGTCAGGTCAGCCATCAACTTCGTCTGCCAGTCAAAGATCCCGCCGTTGGCCGAGTCGGCCGAGGAAACGGAGGCCTCGAGCCGCGCCGGCGCGTGGGCGCGGGCCGCGGGAGCGAAGCCTGCGTCGGGAGCCGTCGTCTCGCGCCGCGCGCGCCGCGGCGCGCCTCGCTACACCCATTGCCGAACGAGCGCTCGCGTTCGATGACGGCTCTTCGTGGCGCGGCGCGCGGAGCCTGGCAGCGCGCCATCGCTCGCGCACACGTCGCTGCGATCGAATGTTCTTCTCTCGAAACCGCCGCTTGGCAAGCGTATTGCTCTCGCTGATTGCAATCGCGGACACGGCGGACGCGCCCGAGGCGCCGGCGATGCAGATGGCCACGATGACGGAACGAATCATGGTCTTAGAGCTTCGGCAGGTTGCGAACAGACGGGCGCCGTGGACGAGCACAAGAAGGCCGGATCGGCTCAACTTGGGCTTTGCGATTCTTGAATCCAATGTTGTGGCAAAAAAAAACGCGCTGCACGAGTCCGCGCGACCGGTGGTGGCGCCCGAATTCCGGGTGGGCCCGGCCGTCGGCACCAAGGGCCGCGGCCGCACCAACTGCGGTAGCAACGCGCGCGCGCGCGCGATTTTCAAGGTGGAGCGCGCGGCGTCCCACTTCGACCAGCTCGCACGCAGGGCTGGAAAGAGAGCTGGCGCGGCGAGTCTCGAAGCAGCGCAGCACCGGTAAGCACCGCGCACCAACGCCAGGTGCCGTCGACGCCCGCCGGGAGGTTCTAAACTTCACCTTGAGTTCATGCTGAACCATTGGCGATCTGCGTGCGGCCGGCCTCGCACCAGCGTACAATGGGACTCATCGCGGCGGCCGACGGCCTGCTCTGCGTCGGCATCGGCCGCGGCGCCGTGGTCGCGCGGCGGGGTTCGGACGGCGCCTGGTCGTCGACCGTGCTCGAGAGCAAGGACGCGGTCGTCTGCGTCGCCTGCAGCGGCGACGGCGCCCTCGTCGTCACGGCCTCGAGCGACAAGGTCCTGCGCTGCTACGACGGCGGCGCGCTCGCCGGCGAGGCCGTCGCGCCGCGGCGGCCGAGCGCGCTCGCCCTCGCGCCGCTGCCCGGCGGCGGC
>NW_008705619.1:38754-40666 GCF_000186865.1 Aureococcus anophagefferens
GATCTCATACGACGACGATGGTGTGCTCGGGCTCGTCGCCGTGGACGTTGGTGACGAGAATCGCAGCGGCAGAGATCATTCGGTAGGGCTGCAGTGTATGGGGTCCGCGATCCACGACTTCAACACGTTTTCCGAGGTCACACGACGCTTCCGGACCGAGTATATGACCCACCGGAGGGATGTGGCCAGCGCCTCGCACGTGTGGCGCTCCGGATGCCCGCGGTCAACGCGTCGGGAATGTCGTCGGCGCCGAGCTTCGGCCGCGCGCGCAGTCACGTTTTGGGCCCGCACGCATCGAACCAAGCACGCGGAATCTCTTATACCATCACTAAGGACCCGCACACGCCCCAAACGAGCCAGAAGCAGCGTTTCCGACGAGTCCGCACTCGGGCCTCTGAGAGCGTGGGCCGCCTACCGCTGTCACGCGACCGTTTTGAGCCGCGAAGTCGCCATCACGAACGGTTGGAACGGCTCCGCGCCCTCGTGGGGTACATGCGCCGCGGCCGGGGCCGTTTTTCCTTCGGCTACCGCGGCCTACGCGCCGCTTTGAGGCCCATCGAGGGCTAATCGGGTGTTCACCACCCAAAGGTTTGGGTGTGGATCGGCTCAGCTTGGGCTTTGCGATTCTTGAATCCAATGTTGTGGCCAAAAAAAAGGGCTAGAGAGATAGAGAGATTTCTATCTTCATCTTCAGTGAACAGCGAACTGCATCTTGATGTTGCAGTGCACCTTACCCCACTGCGCTCCTACTGCGTATCCTGCTAGTTTTCCCTTCCCTTCCTTAATTCATTCTAATCCAGTTTCAAGTCTTATAGACAGCGAACTGAAGGAGTGACTGCCAAGCAGGCACAGAGTGCATAGCGCTCTTCTGTGTCTGTGGTGTCTGTCTGGTTAGCGTCACAGCGACGTGCCAGGTAGCACCAGGCTCAGCGAGGTTGCACAGTCGCCGGACAGTGCACCTGCTGGATAGTAGTTTGACTGACGTCATAGCGACGTTAGGAAGCTAGTAAACTATCCTAACTTTCTAGGTGTGGGCCGACGCTCGGCCTCCTGTGAAGCCTCGCTTCATTCTTTTCTCTTCTCTTTACCCGCTTCGCGCTCTTTTCTCTTCGCTTTCGCCTCCGCGCTTGCTTTGAGGGGGAGAGATGACGTCCGAAAGTGGCGAGAAAGAGGCCGCCGAGAGACGCGTTGCAAAGCTAGTCGCGGAAGCGGCGGAAGCTGAGGACAGACGAAATGTCACTCAGAAGGAGCTCAGAGAACAGCTGGATGACACAGTTACATCTGCGCTTGAACGATTTGAGACAAGCTTCAAAGCCAGTATAGCAGAATCACTGGAGAGCGTAAAGAATGGTCTCAGGGATGAGTTTCATAGGTCACTCCCAGACTTCGGTATCATAAAGCAAGAAGCAGCCAATCTTAAGGAACAGGTGCACAACCTTAGTGACGGTCTTAACAGCCTCACAGCCAAGTTTCACGACCATGTGGATGACATAGAGAGTGCTGACCTGAAGAGGGACGCTGCACAAAAGACACACTTGCAGATACTTGAAGCAAAACAGAAGACCGTACTAAGTGACATTAGAGGCAAAGCCTTGAAAATAAAGGGAGAGTCAGTTGACACAGAGGACATAGTCAAAACAGTATTAGCACAGATAGAACCTAGGCTCGTCACGCTAGCATCAGGTCAACAGCAGCTTCCAAGAAGTCACGGACCCGAACTTTCAACAAACGAGTTCTATGGACAGGCGCCCAAGTTTCCTCAGCATCTACTACTAAGTGACCGTACCTCACACATACACGCTGCTATAGAGGAGGGACATTACTTCAAGGTAGGTATAAACCCTGAGCTGCAACTGTCTAAGTTCANACAGCAAAATATCAACTTCTCCCGACTAGCGGACATTGAGAAACC
>NW_008705619.1:40716-42975 GCF_000186865.1 Aureococcus anophagefferens
CGGTGCTGACGGGCATCGCCGTCGCGCCCTCGGGCACTCTCATCGCGACCTGCGACCGCAACGAGAAGGTGCGCGTGTCGCGGTTCCCGCAGTGCGCGGTCGTCGAGAGCTTCTGCCTCGGGCACGAGACGCTCGTGTCCGGCTGCGCGTTCCTCAGCGAGACGGAGCTCGTGTCCAGCGGCGGCGACGGCGCGCTGCGGCTCTGGGACCCGGCGACGGGCGCCTGCGCCGCGCGCGTCGTCGTCGGGGGCCCGGCGACGACGGTCTCGGCGCTGGCGGTCTCGGGCCCGACGGTCGCGCTCGCGCTCGAGGGCGAACCGACGATCGTCGTCTACGCCGACACGTTCGACGCGCGGCGGGATCTGGCCCTGGATCGCCCGCCCGTCGACCTCGCCTTCGCCGGCGGGCGGCTCGTCGCGCTCGTGCGCGGCGACGACGGGTCCGCGGCGCTCCGCGAGTTCGAGCCGCGCGCCGGGGGCTTCGAGGCCGCGGCGGCGCCGTCGCCGGCCGCCGCCGCCGTCGCCGCCGCCGACGTCGCGGCGCTCGGCCCCTGCACGGCGTCGGCCTTCCTCCAGGCCGTCGAGGAGCGCGACCACGACCACGGCTTCGCCGCGAAGAACGTGACGGTGAAGCCGAGCGTGCTCAACAAGCACAAGCTCGATACGCGGTTCGACGCGTCCAATTTCTCCGACTGCGCCCAGAAGCTGACCAAGGGGCCCCGCCTCCAGTAATGTTACCCGTACGCGACGTCCGTGCGCAGGAGGTACTTCGTCCCCGCGTCGACGCGCGCGCCCTCGTGCGTGAGGCACCGCTCGCCGTGCGCGTGGAGCAAGACGGCGCCGCGCCGCGGCGCGACGCGGAGCAGTTCCCGGCCGTTCGGCGCGTGCGACTCGTAGAAGACCGTGTGCCCGCCCGCGAAGCCGTCGTTCAGGTACAACAGCGTCGTGAATTCCGTCTCCGAGCCGTCGTCCAGTCGCTGCGCGCCGTCGACGTGGCGGCCGAAGCGCTGCGACGCGTCGTATCTGTAGAGGCGGACGTTGGGGTTGCAGCCCGACGCCGCCTTGCCGCGGATGTGCGGCAGCAGCGGCCGGAGGCGCTCGAAGATCGCCGCGGCGATCTCCGGCGACTGCACCGCGAGGCGCCCGTTGTCGCGGTAGGCGACGTAGGCCGACGCCGCGTGCTTTTCCGTCGCGAAGCCCTCGGTCTCGCCCCATCGGATCCACGCGGCGCACTCCTCGGCCGAGAGCGCCGGCTCTGCGGTGATGAACGACGCCGAGATCGCGTCCTCGGCCAGGATGGTCGTCTCTGCGCTGAGCGGCTTCGGCGCGAAGTCCATAGGCTCGCAGCCGGGCGGGAGCACGGGCAGGTACGTCGGCAGCTTGACGGTGGCGCGCTGCGGCGCCGGGAGCAGCGATGCCACTGGCTCCGGGGCGCCATGCTTCTTGCGCCGGCCCATGAGCTTCTATTAATGCGCGCGCTGCACCACCACGCGTCTACCCGCTTCTAAGGCTCGATTGGCGGCAGCCAGCCTCTACCCGGCCATGCCGCACGGCACCATCGCTGCTCCATGCTGTCGTCGACAAAATCAAGCATGCGCTCTGCGGGCCGACACCTTGCCGTCCCTAGCGCGCGCCCTTGACCGCGCCCTTGACCGCGCCATGCAGGCGCCGAAAGCAGAATCCCTGCCCGCCGGCGCCCTGGAGAAGATCCGCTTGATACCCGGGAACGACAAGTGCATGGACTGCGGTACGCGCCGCATCGTCCCGCCATCGCTTACGACGCCCGCGCAGGCGCCGACGAGCCGGACTGGGGCGACGTGCTCCACGGGTCGCTGCACTGCGCGCGCGCCGCGTCCGAATTCCAACCGCCGGCGGAGACGCGCGCGCGCGCAGGCATCCAGTGCGCGGGGCGGCACCGGTCGCTCGGCGTCAAGACGTCGTTCACGCGGAGCCTGACCATGGACAACTGGACCGAGGCGAACCTGCTGGCCATGCTCCTCGGCGGGAACCGCCAGCTGCGGAGCTTCTTCAAGCGCCAGAAGATCGAGAACTCCGAGGTCGAGGTGCTCTACCGGACCAAGCAGGCGACGTACTACCGCGAGCAGCTCGGCGCGCAGGTCGAGCGCATGCTCGACAAGCGCCGCGCCGCCCGCCCGGAGGCCGGCGAGGCGCCCGCGCCCGCGCCGCCCGCCGCGCCGCCGCCGCGCGCGCCGCCGCGGCGGCGGCGAGAGCTCGCGCCGACGGACTTCGACGTCTTGGT
>NW_008705619.1:43331-76925 GCF_000186865.1 Aureococcus anophagefferens
CGGCGGACGCGGCGCCGGCGGCGCCGGCGGCGCCGCCGCCGCCGCCCAAGGTCGAGCCCGTGCCGCCCGCGGAGCGGCGGTCCCTCGAGCCGCCGGCGCCGCCGCCGGCCGCGCAGGTCTGGGAGGCGTCCTTCGGCGAGGGGCCCCTGGGCCTCGCGGTGCAGCCGGACCCGGCGGACGCGGCCGCGCCGCCCGTCGTCGTCCGCGTCGCGCCCGGCGGCGCGGCGGCCGCGCGCGGCGTCCGCGTCGGCGACGTCGTCGTCGCCGTGGACGACGTGACGCGCCCGGACCACGCGACCCTCGTGGCGCGGCTCGCGGACGCGCCGCGGCCCGCGTCCGTGTCGTTCTCGCGGCCGCCCGAGAAAGCGAAGCCGCTCCGCGTCGTCGTGCCCGACGCGCTCCTGCCGCGGACGTCGCCGGCGAAGCGGCCGCCGGACCTGTCGCCGCCGCGCCACGGCCCGCCGCCGGCGGCGTTCCGCGGCGCGCGCGTCATCGACGTCGCCGAGGATCTGGGGTCCACGAAGCTCGAGCTCCCGGCGGACGCGGACGACGACCGCGAGTTCGACGTGTCCTTCGCCGACGGGCCGTTGGGCATGCGCCTCGAGGAGCGCGGCGGCCTCGTGGCCCTGTCCGTCGTCACGCACGTCGCGGACGGCGGCCAGGCGCGCGACGCCGGCGTCCAGCTCGGCTGCGTCGTCCTGGGCGTCAACGGCGAGCGCTACCTCTCCCACGCGCACACGACGGCGACGCTCAAGCACGGCAAGCGGCCCGTCATGGTCCGCCTGCGCTACCAGGACTGACGGCGTTAATGTTTCTATCTTTTTGGGGGTGTTCTCGCGGAACCGCCGCGCGTCCGAGGATGCGCTTCACCGACGACCGAGCAGTCGACTGAGCCGAACGAAATCAGCCTCGTTTGTCTTGTCGATGTGTGCTGATTCCGCGAGTTCAAGGTTCAATTTGAACTTCACCTATCTTGCCCGATTTCCTTCTCCTATTTTCCATCTTGAGCCGGCTCCGGCTCGCTCTGCGCGGCCTCCGCGTAGAAATCAATCCGCTCTCGGGGCTTCCCGCTCTCCGCGCGCCGGCGCCATGGGCGGAAACAATAGCAAGCCAGACGAGGAGACCAAGACCGAGGAGGAGCCCCCGGCGGCGGCGGCGATGTTGCCCCTGGGCCGACGAAAGAGTAGCTACGGCGCCGGCCTCGACGTCCTGGGCAACGAGATGTGGAAGAGCTCGCGCAAGCTCGGGCCGCCGCCGCTCTGCTGGATCCACGTCGTCGACGAGGCCACGGGCCTCCGGTCGCCGGACCCGTACCGCGTCGAGGATTTCGCGGACCTCGAGTCGACGCTCGCGTCCGTCGTCGAGCGGGGCGAGCGGCGCCTCGTGCTCGAGCGGGGCGTCGAGGCGTCCTGGGACGAGGTCAAGTGCGTCGCGACCGTCGCGCTCAAGCGCGTGAGCACGGAGCTGGACCTCCGCGCGGTGCAGTGCCGCTTCGAGAACACCTACGAAGAACACTACGCGGCCCAGGGCTTCGGCGCCGTCGGCGGCTTCTTCGGCGCGGTCTTCGGGGCCGTCTTTGGGGGGTTGACGTGTTCCGACACGTCGCGCTGGGCGGCGTCCGGCTACCGCAAGTGCGCGCGCGCCTACTACCAGTCCTTCCTCGCGATCGCGGGGCTCTACGACGACACGACCTTCAAGCTCGTCAAGGCCGACGACATGACGCCGCGGCTCCAGCGCGTCGGCGAGGTCCAGGTCAAGGAGGAGACGGCGCCCGTGGACCTCGCGACGGCGGCCGTCCTCCCCTGGAGCGCCGACCCGGCGCGCGGCGAGGGCCTCCTCGTCAAGGCGAAGCCGCTCGAGTAGGCTAGACGAGTGCGATAAGACCGTGCATGTGATTACCCTTTTCATTTGCCCCACGTCGTCCCGCGGCCGAGGCCCTTGACGTCGAAGCCCGTGTCGAGCCAGAAGGTCTCGTTCTTGAAGGCGACGCCCATCTTGTCGCGGAGGAAGGCCGGGATCGGGATGCCGTCCAGGACGCAGACCTTCCGGCCCATGTTCGTGCCGAACGGCCCGACCGGGCCCGGCCCGGACGGCCACTCGTAGGCCTTGAGCTTCGTCGACCCCGTGGCGAGGCTCTTGAGGTTCGCCGCGACGATCGGGCAGGTCGCCTCGGCGAACTGGCCGCCGGCGATGTGCGCGACCTTCCCGGGGGGGACGGCGACGACGTCGCCCGCGACGAAGACGTTGTCGACGCCCTCGGCCTGCAGCGAGCCCCGGGTCTTGATCCGCCCGCGGTCGTCCAGGGCGAGGAGGTCCTTGGCGAAGGCCGGGTCGAACTTGAAGCCCGTCGCCGCGTAGAGCTTGTCGCAGTCGACGGTCGTGCCCTTGTCCGTCGTGATCTTGCCGTCAATGGGCTCGGTCGTGATCCGGCCCGCGCCCTCCTTGACGACCACGCCGAGCTTCTCGAGGGCCTTGGCGCGCCGCGCGGCCTGGGCGCGCGTGATGCTCGGGCAGAGCTCGTTGCCGATGAGGGTCACGTTCTTGTCCGGGTACGCGGCCTTGATCTCGCCCGCGATCTCGCAGCCGACGAGGCCCGCGCCCGCGACGACGACGTTGCTGCACCCCTCCAAGGCCTCGTGTTCGGCTTCGAAGCCGGCCTTGCGCGCGGCCGCCGTCGGCTCGTCGGGGCGCGCCGTCCAGATGGCGCCGGCGCCGTACGAGCCGCCGGTCGCGACGACGCAGTAGTCGAAGGGCACGACGTCGCCGCCGGCCAGGGTCGCGGACTCCTTCGTCAGCGTCTCGACCTTGCCCTGCTTGAACGTCGCGCCGAGGTGGTCGCAGATGCCCTCGAGGGGCATGCCGAACTGCTGCGCCTCGAACTGCGACGGGTCCACGAGGCACCGCGGCGACGCGAGGCAGTAGTCCCAGTAGTCCTGGGCGTCGACCAGCGTCACGTCCAAGAGCTTCGTGCCGCCGTTCTTCTTCAGGCACCGCAGGGTGACGAGCCCGCCGAAGCTGCCGCCGATGATCAGGAGCTTCTTGCGCTCGCCCGCCGGCGCGTCGCCGGCGCCCGTGCCGCACAGGAACTCGAAGATGGTGTCCATCGTCTACTGGTGATTCGAGATCGAGCGCTCGCTAGGCGACCCACCCCGCTGAGCCTCCGCTAAAATTTTAGCCTTCCGCTGTACTCGCCGAAAAAAACCTTGGGCGGGCGTGGCCTCTGTGTCGCATGTCAGCTAGCCGCGGCGCAGGGAGGAGCTCGCATGTCACTTCAGGACGCTCGCTCCAAGGTCGCCATCGCGTATAGACTTTTACGATGTCCACGCGCTTTACAACGTCCGCGACTCGGCCGCGGGGCTCGGCTCGGGCGTGGCGTCCTCCCGGTCGTCCTCGGCGATGGCCGCCTCCGTGGGCGCGGAGGACGGCGACTTCTTCAGGGTCGACGACGGCGACCGCTTCATCTCCGCGGCGGCGCGGTTCGCGCTGCGGCGGCGCGCGCTCAGGTCCATGGCGCAGTCGAGGAGCTCCGCGGCCCTCGCCTTCGGGGAGGCCAGGAGGACGGGCGCGCGGCCCGCGTTGAGCCAGGGGTGCGCCTCGAACTCGCTGAGCTTCATGCGCGCGGCCGCGTCGCGGCGCGTGAGGCCGTTGACGGCGTCGCGGGCCGACTCCGACGCGGCCTTGCGCAGGCTCCAGATGACGCGGCGCCTCGACTTGGTCATCGCGCGCGAGAGGACGCCGCAGAGCGCCGCGAGCGGCGGCGCCTCGGACTCGAGCGTGCCGCAGAACGCGTGGCGGAGGACGCGCCCGAAGGAGTAGACGTCCGCCGCGACGCCGTACTTGGACGTGCAGGGCGCCAGCGCCTCCTCGAAGGCCTTGCGGCCGCCGCGGTAGCCCCTCGTGACCTCCGGCGCCGCGTAGTCCCGGCAGCCGACGGCGCTCAGGTCCATCGTGAATTTCGACAAGCGAGTCGTCGAGCGCGTGGCGCGACGAGTCGAGGTCGACGTCCGCGGGCGAGAGCGTGCGCGCGAGTCCAAAGTCGATGAGCACGGCGCGCTCCGGGTTCTCTTCGTCGGAGGGGCGCGTCGCGTCGAGGCCCACGAGCACGACGTTGTCGGGCTTGAGGTCGCGGTGCAAGACGCCGTGCGCGTGGAGATACCGCAGCGCGCCGCACAGGTCCATGGCGACGGAGCGCACGAAGCCCTCGCGCAGCGCGCCGATGGCCTCGCCGACGGCGTCGAGCGTCGGGCCGCGGAGGTACTCGAGCGCCGCGACGTCGTAGCGGCCCGCGACCTTGGCGTGGCGCGCGTAGAGCTCGACGACGTTCGGGTGCGCGAGGTTCTTCAGAATGATGGCCTCGCGCTCGCAGATGATCTCGTGGGTCTTCTCCGTCGTGTCCGTGACCTTGAGGACCACGGTCTCGTCGCGGCGGCGGTCCTCGGCCACAAAAAGGCATGAGAAGGCGCCGCGGCCGATCAAAGCGCCGACGACGTAATTGTCCCTGACGACGTCGGCGGCGAGGGCCGCCTCCTCCATAATTCACTCGGAGCACGGTGTGTTCTCAACGCCTGGGTCGCCGGCTCAGCCAGGTCCAGAGCTGTTCTCACCCACGTTCGCCAAAGTGCTCCTTGCCGTGAACTCAGTTGCGTGAACTCGACCGCAGCGGAGAGCCAGGATGGGCTGCGTCCGGGCTGCCGCCGCGCTCGTACTGCTCGCCCGGCAATGCGGCGCGTCGTGCGCGCCGTCCGCCGGCTACAACATGACGCGACGGCCCACTCCGCGCGCCGCGTCGCTGGCCGCCGTCGTCGTCCGCGGCGACGCCTTGCGCGACTGCGGCCACGGGGAGCGCTGCGGCGCGCTGGGCGCGCTGCCGAGCCTGGCGGCCGCGCGGAGCCAGCTCGCGCACGTCGTCGCGCCCCTCGAGGCCGCGGGCTACCGCGTGGACGTCTACGTGTCGACCTACCGCTGCGGCCGGGACGACTTCGACGCGTGGCTGGACCTCTACGGCGCCGCGGCCGTCGCCGCGCCGCCGGCGGCGGACGCGCGCCGCGAGACGCAGCGCGACACGCTGCTGCGCGGCCTCGCGCTCGTGGCCGAACCCGTCGCGCTCGTGGTCGTCGTCCGCGCGGACCTCCTCTTCGTGCGGAGCCTCTTTCCGGAGGCGGTGCGAGACGCGTCGGAGCCGATGCTCTTCCACGCGGACATGACCGGCGGCCGCCACGGCGCCGCCTCCGACCGGCCGCGGGGCAGCGGCGCCGTCACGGACAAGCTCCACGTCCTGAAAGGCCACGCCGGGGCCGCCTGCTTCGCGGACGCGGTCCTCAACGACGCGTGCTTCAACGACCTCGACGACGACGACGACGACGGGTCCTACCTCTCCGGCGAGGGCTGCTACGGGCCCCTCCAGAAGCGCGTCGGCGACGCGGGCATCGCGTTCCTCCGGGACCTCGTGCCGGGCACCGCGCCGGGCACGCTCGGCGACAACGAGCTCGGCGACTCCCTCTTCCGCGTCGTGCCCCGGAGTCTGGCGGACCTTTCGGCCGGCGACCGCGGCGACCTCCTCGGCGCGCGGGACCTCGGGCCCTACGCGTCGGGGCGCTGCCGGTCCCTCCGGCCTCGGCGCGCGCCCGTCTGGGTCGCGGACGTCGCGAGCGAACTCAGATAACCCGAGGACGTCGCGAGCGAGAGCTACTAGTAAGATGACACAGCGGCTCTTTGCTTACGGCCGCGGCCGCGGCGGCGTCCGCACGTGGAAGCCCGCCTCCGGGTCCTTGACGGGCGTGATCTCGTCGATGCCCTCGGAGACCTCGTGGAGCTTGCGCGCGAGGCGCTGGACCTCGTCGGAGATGGACGACCCGTCGCGCGCGGCGGCGCGCGGCGGCGGCGCGGCGTCGCGGCGCGCGTGGCGCCGGCGGTCGCGGCGCCGGAGCTCCGCGCTGCCCGGCGGCGAGTTCGCGAGGTTCGCGGCCGCGAGGACGCGCGGCTTCTGGTCGGCGACGGCCCGCGACAGGCGCGAGAGCTCGCGGCGCCGGTCGTCGATCTCCGCGCCGGCGGCGTCGAGCGCCTCCGCGGCCGACGCCTCGGCGCGGCGGCGCTCGTGGACGACGGCGTCGCGCCGCGTCGTCTCGGCCGCGAGCTTCTCCCGGGTCGCGCGCAGGGCGTCGCGCGTCGCGTCCAGGGCGTCGCGCTGGGCCGCGAGGTCCGCCGCGGCGCGTTGGTTCGCGGACGCGGCCGCGAGCGCGCCGTCCTCGGCGCGCTTCGCCGCGTCCCGGAAGCCCTCGGCGTCGCGCTGGAGCGCCGCGCTCTCGGCGCGCCAGGTCTCCGCGGCCCGCCACTGGTCCGCGGCGTCGGCCTCGGCGGCGTCGCGGGCCTCGCGGGCAGCCGCCGCCGCGCTCCGGTGCTCCGCGGCGGCGGCGAGCGCGGCCGCGGCGGCCTGCTCGCCCTCGGCGGCGCGCGCCTCGAGGGCGACGCAGGTCGCCTCGAGCTCGCCGGCGCGGGCCCGCGCGGCGGCGCGGTCGTCCGCGGCGCGCCGCGCGGCGGCCTCGAGCTCCGCGAGCGCCGCGGCGGCGCGGTCCGCGTCGGCCGCGACGGCCGCGAGCGCCGCCTTCGCGGCGGCCTCCTCCTCGACGTGGCGCTCGCGGGCCTGGGCGACCTCCGCCGCGGCGGCGCGCGCCTTGTCCTCGACGAGCCGCGCGACGCGGCACGCCTCGCGTTCGAGCGCCCGCGACCGGTCCGTCGCCGCCGGCTCCTCGCGGCGCCGCCGCGGCGGCTCCGCGGACCGCGTCATGGCCGCCGCGAGGCGCCGCACCTTGGCCGCGTCGAAGCGCGCGTCACCGTCGGCGCAAATCTTCCAGGACCGCGCCACGGCGCGCACGCAGGCCGCCGCGAGCGCCGTGCGCGGCGACGACTGCGCGAGGTCGCTTTCCGTTTCCGCTTCGATCTCCGCGAAGAGCGTCGCCGCGACGGACGCGACGGCGGCGTCGACGACGGAGGTCTTGTCCAAGTTCATCGTGCGACGTGCGTTTGGTTTTGCAAAGTGGAGTTGGCCATGATCACAGTTGGCTTTTGGGCCACTATCTTGCAGAGCACCTTGAGGAGCATATCCTTCCGGGGCAGCATCAGCAGACGTACGATACGTACGTTGCTGCCATCGTTGCGCGTCGCCACCGACCTAAAGGCATCTGAAACTCAAGATAAAGGGCGTGGCCGGCAAGTACGCATGACATGTTGCCCTTATCTTTTGGGGCGGAGTAGCCTTTTGCGTGGTCCTTCCAGCACACATCAGAGTATTACGATTGTCGGGCCACGCTCGTCGTCCTGAAGACACGCGAGCGATGATGCGCATTCCGTCCAAGCGATCCTGGCTGGACCTCGACCTCGCCGGCGCGCTCGACGACGTCGACGCCGTGCCCGTGCCGGCGCGCAAGCTCCATCGGGCCGACACGTCCACGAACCTCTTCAACGACCACACCCGCCTCTGCGAGTCGCTGGGCCTCGCGCAGCGCTGCGCGTCCTCGCAGAACAGCCTCGCGTCCCTCGACGCCGCGCGCGCCGGCGTCCGCGACCGCGCGCGCCGCGCGCCGCCGCCCGCGACCGCCGCGCGACCGCGCGCGGGGCTGCCCCGGAAGATCCTCGCGGCCCGCTCACCGCGCGCGTCCCCGCAGGCGCCCGCGACGTCGACGGCCGCGACGCCGCAGCCGGCGCGGCGGCCCTCGCCGACCTCCGTGCTGGCGACGGCCCTCGTCGAGCGCGTCCGGGCCTGCGCGGCGCCCGCCGCGAAGCGGTGGCTGCCCCCCGCGTCGCCGCGGCGCGCGGGCGACGCGCGGCGGCCCGCCGAGCGGCCCCGCGAGGTGAGCGCCGTCGTCAGCTCCGACTCGCTGTCGGCGGCGACCGACGGCGCGGCGGCGGCGCCGCCGCCGGCGTCGCCGCGCGCGGCCGTCGTCTCGCCCGCGCCGGCCGCCGCGGAGCCCGCCGCGTCCCTCTGGACCGTCGTCGCCCGCGGCGCGCGCACGGCCTGCCAGGCGCCGGCGCCGCAGCGCATCTGCCGGACCCCGCCGGCGGCCAAGCCGCCGGCCGCGGCGCCGCGCGCGCGCGACGACGCGGCGCCGAGTCGGCCGTCGGGCGGCTACGACTTCGCGATCAACCTCCGCTTCGGCCGCTTCGCCCCGAACTTCTCCGTCTGCGTCAGCGCCGAGGGGAGGAGCGCGGGCGCCGCCTTCTCCGACGCCGTCGCCTCGGGCGGCTTCGACGAGGACTCCCTCTACTGGTAGCGGCCACCGCGACTCGTACTCTAAGCATGCACATACGACGACGGAAAAACTTCGCGCGCAATCGAACAGCAGCCGGCCGGCATCGTCCACGGGCAGTGGCGCGGCCTCCAGAGCACGCACGTCGACGCCGCAAAGCGACGACGACTTTTGGCGCGAGAAAGTTCGAATGTTCTTCAAAGATCGCCGCCACGTGCCGTAACTTCGTCGAGACGGCAAGAAGGCGGCCTTGAAGATTGGATCCCGAGCAATTGGGCTACCGATGGCAGCCCCCGACGAGCTGGAAACGCTCGTCGGCGGCGCGCCGCCGCCGGGCCCGGGCCGACCGCGCTCCGCGCGAAGCGCCGCGTTCGTCGCCTGCGCCGTGGCGGCGGCGAGCGGCGCGGCGTTCCTGGTCCGACCCGGGGCGGCGTCGACGGCGACGCTGGCGACGACGACGCTGTCCTTCGGCGTGTCCAACGAGTACCCGACGCCCAAGTCGCTGCACCGCTACCCCTGGAGCCGGCTCGCGGAGCCCTACAAGACGACGACGCTGACGGCGTCGTCGCCCTGCGGCGCGGCCTGCGACTACGCGTGGGTCGTCGCGCACGAGCTCCGCGGCGCGCGGACGGTCCACTTCAACGGCACGGGCGCGACGGCCGACGTCGTCTTCACGCACGCCGGCTCGTCCTACGCCGTGACCCTCACGGCGACGAGCGCGTCGACGGGCGCCGTCGCGGCGACGGCGACGCTGCCCGTCGTCTGCAAGTACGTCCGCCGGAGCATCGCGGCGCTCACGCGGGCGGACCTCGAGCGCTACCTCGCCGCCGTGGAGATCATCCACCGCGAGCCGTCGCTCGCCGCCGGGAAGCGCAAGTACGGCCCCAAGTTCGCGAACAGCAAGTGGTTCACGGCGATGCACCTCAGCCGGACGACGAAGGACGACTGCACGCCCTACCACGGCTCCCTGAGCTTCCTGCCGTCCCACGAGGCCTTCGCGAGCCGCTTCGACGAGGCGCTCTGGAGCATCGACCCGTCCATCGCCCAGCCCTACTGGGACACGTCATCGACCGACGAGGCGCTCGGCCACGGCTGGGCGTCGTCCCTCGTCTTCGAAAAAGCCGTCTTCGGCCGGTCCCTGGCGGACCGCACTTTAGGCGACGCGCCGTCGGCGGACGCCCGGCGCCTGACCGCGGCGCTCGACGACGGCCCCGCGGGCCACCGCTTCGTCGACGAGGGCCGGTTCGCGTACCTGCCCGTGGCGACGGATTTGTCCCTCGTCGAGCGCAACGCCTTCGGGCGGCAGACCATGGTCTGGAACGAGGACGACGCGCCCTTCGTGTCGCGGAGCTTCGAGGTCTGCGGGCTCCGCGCGAAGGCGCGGCTCCCGGGCTGCGCGGCCGTCCGCGGCGCGCTGAACCAGAGTAGCTTGCTCGACTTCCAGCGCAAGCTCGAGACGGACGTCCACGGCACGCTCCACCCCTTCGCGGGCGGCGTCTGGAGCTGCCCCGTGAGCTTCAAAGACGCCGTCGCGGCGCGGCCCGACTGGGCGCAGCTGCTCACGTTCGCGGGCACGCTGCTGCCGACGGCCTACGACGTGAGCTTCCTCATGAAGCAGGTGCCCAACGGGTCGCCGGCGGACGACTCGCGCACGCGGACCAACGGCTACGAGGGCCTCCAGTGCCCGGCGTCGTGCGCCGCGAACGCGACGTTCGCCGATTGCCAGTGCTTCGACGCCTACGTCGACTTCCACGAGCGCAACGGGTCCCTGACCTACGACGTCGCCTACGGCTTCCTCCAGGACTACCTCATGATGCTCGAGCGCTACTACGACTCGCCGCGCGGCTCCGCCTACATGGAGCGCGGCGACGACGGCGCGTACCTCTGGCGCACGGGCCGCGACGCCGACGGCGGCTACGTGCTCGAAACGGCGGACCAGGAGGCCTTCACCGTGCTCCTGGCGCGGGCCGTGTCCCACCCGGGCAAGGTGTCGCCCTACGGGACGCCGCTCGCGTCGACGAACGACCCGCTCTTCTGGCCGTCGCACCTCGGCGTCATGCGCGTCTGGCACGCGCTGCGCCTGCGCGACCAGCACAAATCGCCGGCCTACGCGACCTGGGACTGGGGGCCGGGCGCCACGGTCTTCAACCGCACGAGCTCGTGCTACGGCCGCAACGAGCGCGACGTGCTCCCGTTCCGCCACTTCATGAACGAGGAGCTCCGCGAGGCCGCGGCGGCCAAGGGCTTCGTCGAGGACGCGCTCGGCGAGGCCGTCATCCACCCGGAGGAGGTCGACGTCTTCGACTACGGCGCCTGGGCCGCGCAGCGCCGGGCCATGGCCGCGCTCGAGGCCGACGGCTGGACCATGAAGGCCGACTCGCGCTACTACTCGTCCCGGGAGCTCCTCGACTTCTACGAGCCGACGAACCCGCGGCTCCAGCACATCTACGACGACACGGAGTTCTCCGCGTGCGATAAGGCGAGGTAGCCCGATCAGCCGCGTCCGGCCTGGTCACGCGCGCGGCTCGGGCGTCGGAGCGAGTCGGAGATTTACATAAGGGTGGCGAAGAGAGCGCGACAATCCGAAGAGGAGGTGAGAGGGGCGGTGGTGGCGTTCGCTCGCGGCGCGCCGAGCGGAATGGGGGCATCGCCCTGGCGCGGCTTGGGCGGTCATTCGAGCGTGGGGCGCAGGAGGCCGTCCGTGGAGAGCATGGCGAAGCGCTCCAGGTTGGCGACGACGGCGTCCGCGCAGGCGCGCATGGCCTCGGCCTCGGCGTTCGTGAGGTCGCGGCGGATCGGCCGTTCGGCGACGTCGGCCCGGTCGACGTCGACGACGCAGAGCATGCCGACGTAGCGCCCGGCCTTGCCCGGCCCGGCGCGGACGCGCAGGGGCGCGCCAAAGTAGGAGCGCACGCGCGGCGCGCCGACGACCCAGGGGAAGTGGCTCACCTCCGGGTCCGCGAGCGTGTCGGGATCGCGACGACGGCGGCGACGTCGTGGCCCGTGGCGTCGAGGCGCGCGGCGGCGCGCGTCGCGTAGGCGCAGAGGTGCTCGCCGCGGCCGTTTGGCAGCACGCAGGGCGCGAAGCCCGCGCCGACGGCGTCGCACGCGCTTTTCACGTGGATCGTCGCGTCGCCGACGAGGCTCACGAGCGCCGCGGGCGCGCGGAGCGCGCGCGCGAGGCGGGACGTGATGGCGTCGTAGCACGCCTCCGTCGGCGTCCCGAAGGACCGCGTCGCCTCCAGGCTCCGCAGGCGCTCGCGCTCGTAGTACGCGAGGCGCCGCCCGATCGCGTCGCCGGGGTCGTCGTCGCCGCCGCGCCGCGTCCGCGGCCCGGGCCGGGGCTGGCTGGCGCCGATGAAGCGGTCGCCGACCTCGGGCGACAGCGTCGTGAACCAGCCCCAGGAGTCCTCGGGCACCTCCTCGCGCAGGGCCGTCTCGCTCTTGCTCCGCTTCACGGGCTGGGGGTTGCTCGCCGGGTACCCCGCGCACATGGACACGGTCCGTTTGATCATTGTCGAAGGTGGCGGCGGCGGTGGCCTCGCGTCGCCCATGCGCGGCTGTCGGCACGCGGTCAAACTGCTCGCGGCGGGTCCATGCTCCGACTCGCAAGACTGGTTGCGAACTTACGATTGTACATCAGTTGAGCTTGGGGCCCGCGTCAACATTGACGTCGCGCGCGTTGGTGAAGCGAGAAGAGCACAAAAACGTAATTTATCAGCTTGCGGCCGACGGGGCTGCCCCGTCGGCTCGATGACGCCGCCGATGGCGAGATAAAAACCTTGCCATGCCCTTCACCTGGCGCGAGAGCCAGGACGCCTTCGGCGCCTGCGCCGCGGAGCACGTGGACCCGCGCGTCTACAGTTCCAACCGGAAGCGCTGGGTGCTCTGGCACTCGTCGAGCGCCATCGGCAACGCGCTCAACGTCTTCGTGCAGACCTTTTTGTACGCGCTGATCTCCGGGAGGAACCTCGCCGTGGGTCACGGCCGCGTGCCGGAGCTCATGTGCGGCCCCCACGGCGCGTTCCGCTGCGGCATCCCGCACTGGGAGTCCATCTGGGAGAGCGGCGACGCGCTCAAGCGCGCGACCAAGGTCTCCGCGGGCAACTGGGAGAAGACCTGGGACGCGGACCACGAGGTCCACGAGGGCCACGCCGCCTGGTACCAGTACCGCAGCAGCTTCGCCGTCATCGGGCGGGGCGACGGCGGGCCCGCGGGCGCGGCGCGGCGCCCCGACGCGCGAGGCGCGAGAGACACGCCCGTTCGGTAGGCACGAACCGCACGGTGAAGAAGGCGCTCCACCGCTGCGCCATGGCCGCGCTGCGCTGCCCGCGGGGGAGCACGCTGACGCCCGACGGCGTCGACGGCGAGTCCTGCGTCGCGCGCGGCGTCCCGTTTCGGCGGCCGAAAAACGTCACCGAAACACCGGGCAGGTCATGCAGCGCGCGGCCCAGCTGCTCCTGCCCTTCGGCGGCGCGCTCCGCGCGTCGGCGGTCGCGGCGGCCCTGGCGACGGCGGAGACGCGGTGGCGCGGCGACGCGCGCGAGCTCCGGCGCGTCGTCGCGGCGGGGAACGGCACCGCGGGCGACGCGGACGCGAACTTCCCCCTCGACGTCGACCGCCCGGTCTTCGCGCGGCCGCCGACGGCCGAGGACGCCGCGCGGCGCTTCGCGGGGGCCGTCCACGTCCGCGCGCTGCCGCCGCACCTCGAGAACGAGATCGTCGACGTCGAGGCGCTCCGGGGCAAGCTGTCGGCCGAGGACATCGCGAAGCGCCACGCGAACAACGAGCTCAAGAAGACGGAGTACGCCGCCTTCCTCGCGGACATGACGGGCGAGGCGAAGCGCGGCCGCCTCTGGGACTGCGCGGCCGACGCCGCGCGCAAGGTCGACCTCGTCGACGCGACGGGCACGCTCTTCCTCGCCACGGACTCCGGCGGCCTCTGCGGCATCGCGTCGAACGGAAGTAGGGTCGCCTGCTTCGACATCGAGCCCGCGCGCGGCGGCGCCGACGACGCGAGCGCCTCGCGCGCCGAGCGACGATCGCTCGTCCGACGCTAGTAGGAGCGCTCGCGAGCGTCTCGCGCGCCGAGCGACGATCGCTCGTGCGACACTACTAGGAGCACTCGCGAGCGTCTCGCGCGCCGAGCGACGATCGCTCGTCCGACGCTAGTAGGAGCACTCGCGCGCGTCTCGCGCGCCGAGCGACGATCGCTCGTCCGACACAGGTGCACATCACGCGGACGAAGATGGCGCCCGCGCGGCGCCTCGACCCCGTCGCGGGCCTCCACAGCCACCAGACGTCGCTCGTCGACTGGTACCTGCTGAGCCGGTCGCGGTTCCTCGGGTCCGTGGGCCGCCGCGTCGCCAAGTGCGAGAAGGGCGCCGCGCGCGACGGCACGCACTCGTCGTGGCTCCCGGGCAAGTCCTTCTTCGGCTGGGCGCTCGCGCTGTCGGGCCTCGTGCCACCGCCGGACGGCCGAAACGCGGGCTTCTCCTGCGACTGCGCGGCGCGGCGCGGCAACCGAGCTTTTTTTTGGGTCGAATATGGACATTCCGCGCGCAGGCGGCCTGAACCGCGACTCCGTGTCCGTGTGGGCGCCCGCGTCCGCCTTCGCCGCCCCGGACGTCGGCGCTGCGGACGACGCTGCTCCGGACGAACCGCCGGGCCCGGCCTTCGCGGCGCCGTCGGCGGCGGCCGTGGACGCGCGCGTCGCGGCGGCGCTCGCGGACGAGGCGCGGCTCGCGGCCGACGTCGCGCGGCTCACGGCGGAGCTCGCGCGCGCGCGGGAGGTCACGGCCGCGGCCAAGGCCCAGGCGCGCCGCGCGGAGCGGGCGGCCGCCGCCGCGACCTAACTTAGTTCCCCTGATGGTTGAAGTCTGCTCGACCCCATCAACATCTTGGCCAAAAGTCAATTTTTCCTTCGAAGTTCGTGTGGTCCAGCCCAGCTCCAGCCCGGCTGCCCCGCCGCTGCCACCGTGGATCCAACCGTGGAGGTCTACGAGACGACGACGATGGAGATGAAGGAGACGCGCCCCGACGCCCCCGTGGACTACGCGGAGGTTCACGAGGCCGACGTCGCCCTCGTCCCCGAGGAGGAGGAGCGCTACGGCTGCTGCCCCGCCAAGTGCACCAAGTGCTGCTCGAACCTCCCCTACTGCCTCCGGCCCTGCTGCCTCCCCGGCGAGGAGTGCTGCGCGAACTGCGCCTACGACCCCGACGGCGTCGAGCAGCTCTACAGCGGCGGCTTCTACTGGCGCCGCGACGCGATCGTCGGCTTCGTCGCGAGCCTGCTCGGTACGTGCCTCCTCGGCGACTACCTGCTCGCGGCGTCCATGGCCGAGCCCATGCGCATGGCGAAGAAGACGGCGCACGCCATCGCCAAGTTCAGCGACCTCGCCGACGACTACCTGGACCTCGCGGAGGAGTTCTGGGGCACGTACGAGGACGTCTTCGACGTCGAGACGACGGTCAAGTGCGCGGCGACGAGCGTCGAGAAGCAGATCGCGTCGTTGATCGACAACTGCACGACCTTCGAGGCCATCATGCTCCAGGAGGCGACGGCCGACTTCTGGAACGCGTCCGAGGCGTGGACGGCCGCGATCGAGCGGGAGGACCTCAACTGCTCGGACGCGCGGCCCTTCTGGGACCACAAGGTCGGCGCCTACGGCGTGCCGAAGCAGTGCAAGATCCTCTGCAGCATGAAGTCGCGCATCGAGGACGCCCACGCCAAGTACGACAACCTCACGCTCGAGCAGTGGACCTTCTACGCGAACACCGTCATCGGCGAGGTCTACGACGCGACGACGGCCATCGTCGACGCGCAGGACTCGATGAACGACCTCATGGCGTCGTCGGGCCTCTCGGGCTACACGGACTGCGCCGACGACGACTGGTCCGGCGACTGCGACGACGCGCTGGGCCAGGCGGACGCGTACTTTGACTTCGCGCGGCGCGCGCAGACCGTCTCCGTCAAGGCCGCGGACGCCGGGGCCTGCCTCAACACCATCGCCTACGCGGAGATGGACAACGAGACGGACTACGCGGCGGCGTGGGACGCGCGGGCCGCGACGACGCACGTGGGGGGCAACTGCGACGACTACGCGGAGCTCGACCAGCTCGCGGACTTTACGGGAAACATGGAGAAGATGGCGAAGCTGCTCAAGAGCTACGTCAAGCTCGCGGACACCTTCGCCCGCCTCTTCATGACCGTGCCCACCTGGGCCGTGGAGCTCCTCTGGGTGCTGCTCGGCTTCATCCACGGCCTCATGCTCCTCTTCCTCGTCTACGTCGTCTACACGCCGGGCACGTCCGTCAAGAACTTCCTCTGCTACGCGGGCTCCGTGATCGCCATGGGCTGCCGGTCCCTCTGCGACTGCTGCTGCCCGGCGCGCGCCGCGCGGCGCAAGGCCGCGCGCGAGGCCGCGGAGCGGGCGCGCGAGCTCGACGCCGAAAACGACGAGCCGCGGACGCGGATGCGGCGCGCGCGCGACTCCGTCATCTACGCGGGCGCGACGGCGCTCCGCGGCGCCGGCGCCGTCGCGCGCCTGTCCATCTTCGTGGCGGGCACGGCCACGCGCTACGCGTGCGACGGCAACTACCTCGTGCGCTTCTGGCTCATCTACGTCCTCCTCGAGTTCCTCGTCGTTTTCGTCCTCGTCTTCCTCCTCTTCAACGTCATCATCCTCTCCATCGGCTCCAAGTCGGCGTGCCACTGGATGTACCAGTACGTCATCCCGCCCGTGAAGTCGCAGTACCGCTACCTCCGCCAGGGGTCGCTCAACGGCTGCTTCCGCGACCTCGCAGTCGCCGCGGACGGCCTCGACCCGCACAAGGCGTTCAACGAGGACTGCACCATCGACTTCGACAACGGCATCGCGTCGACGGGCTCCATCGTCCTCATCGGCCTCGGCACGGGCCTCCTCATCGTCGCGCACTCGCTCCTCACGCGCTGGTGGCCCTGCGCGATGGCCTTCGCGAAGCCCGCGCCCCTCGAGCGCCACCTGAAGAAGATCATGCGCGAGGGCGTCGACCGCGCCGCAACGAAGATCCTCAAGGCGCGGCCGCCCGAGGTCGTGACGACGCAGCCGGAGCCCGTCGTCGCCGACGACCCGCCCTTGGAGTTCGTCGAGCCCGAGGCCGAGCCGCTCGTGGCCGACGAGCTCAAGGCCGACGAGGCGCCCCTCGAGGACGCCCCGCCGGCGGACGTCGAGCCCGTGCTCCTCGTGCCGACGGCGGAGGACCGCGGCTTCCCCAAGGAGGTGCCCGCGGAGGAGGGCATCCCCGTCGTCGCCGAGGCCCGCGACCTCACCCAGCCCGAGCCGTCGCCCGCGACCTACTTCTGCGGCCCGCTCATGTGCGACCAGACCGAGAAGACGGACTAGGCCGCGCCCTGTGTAGCCGAGGATAATCCTGCCGATTTTCGGAGGTGGTGGCGGCGCGGTCGGAGACGCCGTCGGCGGCGGCCGGCCGCGCCGCGACGGTCGCGTCGTGCCAACCGCGCACTCGCCGCGGCGCGCCGGTCGAGCCCGGAGAGCAAATCCGCCGCCAGCCGCGTCGCCGCCAACGCGCAGCATGTACCGGCGCCAGAGCGACCGCCGCGACGAGCGCGGCCACGACGAGGACGGCGAGCTGCGCCCGGCGGCCGAGCCGCGGCGCGGCGGCGCGGTCTACCGCTTCGTGGGATCGCCTCGCAGCCGCAGCGACCGCCCGGCGCCGCGGTCGCCGCCGCCGGCGCGCTTCGGGTCCGTGGAGACGTCGAGCCGCTGGCGCGCCGACGACGCCGACGACGCGCGGCGCCTCGCCCGCGAGGTCCTGGAGAAGCGGCGGAGCGAGGCGGCGGCCGCCGCGCCCGCGGCCGCGCCGCCGCCCGCGGCCGCGCCGCCGCCCGCGCCCGCGGAGCCGCCCGCGCCCGCGGAGCCGCCCGCGCCCGCGGAGCCCGCGCTGTCGCCCGAGGCCGTCGCGAAGATGGCCGCGGCCATCGCCACGGAGCGGCTCCGCGCCGAGGCGGCGGTGGCCGCGCCGCGCCGCGATTCGGCGGACATGTACGACCCCGTCGGCGCGTCGGCGCAGTCCGAGGAGCCGGCGCCGCCGGGCGACAAGCCCAAGGTCGCGGGCTTCAAGCTCGGCGGCGCCGCGGAGCCGCGCCGCGAGCCGCGCCGCGTCGACGGCTTCGGCGACGCCGACGACGAGCCGCGCGGGAGCCGCTTCGACGACGCGCCGCCGCGCCGCGACGACGGCGACGACCGCGACCGCTTCGACGACCGGGACCGCTTCGACGACCGGGACCGGGACCGGGGCCGCCGCCGCCGCCGCGACGACGAGTTCGACGCCATCTACGGCGACGACCGCGGCCGCTACGAGCCCCGGCGCCGCGGCGGCTACGACCGCCGCGACGACTACGACCGCCGCGACGACTACGGCCGGGACCGCGACGACCGCCGCCGCGACTACGACCGCGACTACGACCGCGACCGCGACTACGGCCGGGACCGCGACTACGACCGCGACTACGGCCGCGACCGCGACCGCGACCGCGACTACGGCCGCGACCGCGACGCCGACCGGCCGCCGCGGCGCGGCGGCTTCGACGGCCGGCCCCGCGACTACGACGACGAGCCGCCCCGGCGGCGGAGCGACGATCGCTTCGACGACCGGCCGCGCGGCGGCGGCTTCTCCGGCCCGCCGCGCAACGACGCGCGCCGCGCCGCGGTCGCCGAGGCGCTGTCGCGCCGCGACGACGCGCCCGAGCGCTCCGACGACCCGGCGGACGAGGGCCAGGCCGCGCCGTCCATCGCGTCCAAGGTCGCGGCGGCGGCCGCCGCCGCGAAGACGCTCGCCGCCGCCGAGGAGGGGCCCGCGGACGACTACATGGCCGCGGCGTTCGTCGAGAAGGCCGAGGAGAAGAAGGTGCGGCGGAAGAAGAAGAAGGACGACGCCGCGTCCAAGGCGACGGCGGCCGCCGCGGCGACGAACACGCCCGAGCAGCCGCCGCCGGCGCCGAACACGCCCGCGTACACCGCGCAGCAGCAGCAGTACTACGCGGCCCAGCAGTACTACGCAGCGCAGCAGGTGCTCCAGGCCCAGCAGTATTACGCAGCTCATTACGCGGCCGCCGCCGCCGTCTACAGCGACCCGCGCTACGCGGCGACCTACGCGGCGCAGCAGCTCAAGAGCGCGGGCGAGCCCCAGCCCCCGGGCACGGCGTCGCTCATCCCCGGCGCGCCGGGCGCCGTCGACCAGCAGGCCATCGACGCCCAGATGGCCCTCGCGGCGCACGCCGCCGCGCTCGCGCCGCCGCCGCCGCCGCCGGGCGGGCCGCCTGGCTCGCTCCCCGCGGACCCGGCGGCCGCGGCTCCCGAGGCCGCGGAGGAGGAGGCCGCGGAGGAGGAGGCCCCGCCGGCGGCGGAGGGCGCCGGGCTGGACTAGGAGCAGTCCAGCCCCGCGCCGGTTCGAAGGGGCGGTTACTTTCTCGCGAGCAGAGGGGCGGGAGCGGCTGGGGGAGGACAGACAGGAGTTCTTGGCGCGTGAGTCCACGCGGGGGGGGTTGTCTAGACGGCGGACGCCGTGATCGGGCGCTCGGACACGTCGGAGAGGACGCCGACGAAGTGGGTGATCTCGCCCGTCGTCGGCGAGCGGAGCGGCGCGGCCTTGAGCTTGTTCGCGAAGGCCGACTCGTCCTTGCGGTAGTTGGTCACGGTGACCTCCGTGGACCGGCCGCGGAGGAGGTGCTCGACCATGTCGTCGAGCGCGACGAGGTCCGTCGCCGGGCCCTGGATGAGGTTCAGCGACGCGTCGCGGGCCTCGTCCTGTGAGAAGCCGCAGAGGTCGACCCACTCCTGGTTGACGTGGCAGATGCGGAACGGGCGCCGCGCCTCCGTGACGACGATGGCGCCCGGCGCGCCCTCGGCGACGGCCTCGTCGAAGGTCGTGGGCAGGTCCGCGAAGGTCTTGACCTCGAGCGTCGCGCCGCGGGCGGCGAAGTCGGCGAGCGGCGTGCCGTAGGACAGCGTCGTCGCGTAGAGCGGCCGCGCCGCGCGCTCCGCGGCGAGCCGCTCGTGCTCCCGCGCCGTGAGGCCCGCGGCGTCGCTGAGCGCCTGGGAGAAGGAGAGGTGGCTCGCGTCGTAGGCGTCCTGGGGCAGCGCCGCGGCCGCCTCGAGCGCCGCGAGCTCCGACGCGTTGTGTCCCACGCAGTCGCTGTAGGGCGTCGCGAAGCTCACCGCGGTCTCGTACCGGGACGCGGCCGCCGCCGCGTCGAGGGCCGCGAGCTCCGCCGGGCGATGGGCCATGGCGTCGGCCAGGGGCGTCGACCACGACAGCGAGCACTCCGGCGCGGCCGCCGCGGCCGCGTCGAGCGCGTCGAGCTCCGCGGCGCTGTAGCCGCCGACGGCGTCGCTGTAGGCAGTCGCGTAGCTGATGGTCAGCTCCGGCGCCGCCGCCGCCTCCGCGTCGAGGGCCGTCGAGCTCCGCGGCGCTGTAGCCGCCGACGGCGTCGCTGTAGGCCGTCGCGTAACTGATCGTCGGCTCCGGCGTCGCGGCCGCGGCCGCGTCGAGCGCGTCGAGCTCCGCGGCGCTGTAGCCGCCGACGGCGTCGCTGTAGGCCGTCGCGAAGCTCATGGACGGCTCCGGGGCCGCGGCCGCCTCCGCGTCCAGCGCCTCGAGCTCCGAGACCGAGTAGCCGCCGACGGCGTCGCTGTAGGCCGTCGCGAAGTTGATGTGCGACGCGTCGAACTGGGGCGCGGCGGCGGCGGCGGCGTCGAGCGCCCGCAATTCCGCCTGGCTGGGACCGCAGACGTCGCTCATGGGGGTGGCGAAGCTGAGCGAGTCGCGGACGAAGCGCGAATCCATCTTCGGCGCGGCCTTGGCCGCGGCGATGCTCGCCTTGACCTCGAACTCGTTGGGCCCGCAGGCGTCCGCGTAGGGGGTCGCGAAGCTCAGCTGCGTGGCGTAGTAGCGCTGCGCGACGCGGCGCAGCGGGTTACGTATGGAGCGCATCATTCTGACGTTCCTGTTGTGCAAGTGGGGGACTGTTGCGGGTCGGCGAAGCACTGGTGGGCTTCTTGCAACGACGTGGGCGAAGTGTGGGGGGCTGGCGATGCGCTGGAAGGCTGTTCTGCAACGACGAAGCGGGCGAAGCAGATCGACGCTCTGAGTGATGCCGCGGCGCTGCTCACAACTTCAATGCGCTTCGGAGAGCCCTCGCCAAGGCCAGCCCCCAGACAGTCGTCCCTCGCGCCGCCTCGACGAACAACGCAAACCCCATACTTCGCTTGCGACGACGCTGGTGAAGTATGGGGTTCTAGCGAGTGCAGTGGGCGGTGATGCGACGACGATGGGCGGGGAACACCGACGCTGTGAGCTGAGCTTCGGGCGCGCCGGCGGCAAACCCCGGGGGGCCCAGGACCACGACCATTACTCACCCGCGCTTCTTCCCCCGCGGCCCCTTGACGACGCCGAGGTCGATGAGCGACCGGGCCATGTCCGGGTAGCTGCGCTCGGGGCCGATGAGCTCGCCGCCGAGGAGCGCGCGCGCCTTGGACGGGTCGTAGGACGTGACCTTGCGGCCGATGGAGGACTTCACGGCCGCGGCGCCCTTGTCCCAGAGGGCGAAGAGCGCGATGAGGAGGTAGGGCGCGACGAATCGCGGGACCTTGAAGCCCAGGGGCCCGTATTCGGCGCGGAGCATCGCGGCGACCTCAGTCATCCAGAGCGGCGCGCCGCTGTCCAGGAGGTAGCGCTGGCCCTTGGCCTCGGGCGCCTCCATCGCGCGGACGTGGGCCTTGGCGACGTCGCGGACGTCGACGCTGGGGACCCACACGCGCGGCACCGCCGGCATGTCGCCCGAGAGGAGGCGCTTGACGAGCATCGCCGACGAGCAGTCGCGGGACGAGAGGAGCGGGCCGATGACGTAGCTCGGGTTGACGGTCGCGACGTCGAGGCCGAGCTCCTCGCTCAGCCTCCAGGCCGCTTGCTCCGCGAGCGTCTTGCTTTTCGCGTATTCGTCGCACGAGTCGACGTTCGAGACGTCGGCCTCCGTGAAGATGCGCGGCGCGGTGTCCTTCGGGTCCCGGCCGGAGCTGATCGCGACGACGGACGACGTCACGACGACGCGCTGCACGCCCGCCTGTTTGGCGAACCGCAGGACGCGCTCCGTGCCCTCGACCGCGGGCGCCACGAGCGACCCGGCTTCGACCTCGCCGATGGGGAACGGGCTCGCGCAGTGGCAGCAGTAGGCGCACCCCTCCAGCGCCGCCTCCCACCCGGCGTCGCTCAGCAGGTCCGCCTCGACGAGCTCGACGCCTTTGAGCGTCGCGTGCGCGGCGAGGTGCGCGACGGCGGCGGCGTTGTTCGGGTCGCGCACCGTGCCGCGCACGCGGAAGCGCTTCGTTTCCAGTAACGCGAGTGCGACGTGGCCCGCAACGAAGCCCGAGACGCCCGTGACGAGGCAGACAGGCAGGTCCATATGTGCGTTTTTGGGGCGTCGGCTGGTGTCGCGGCGCGGTGGTTGGCGCGTTCGGCGTGTCTTATTGCCGCCCAAAGGCGCCGCACATGCGCTGCTGCGGCGTGGTTGAAGGCGACGTTCACCGGAGAGCCTCGAGGGAGAGCATCGCGCTCCCTCCGTGCGCCGCGCCGCCACAAACCACCAGCCGCGATGGCGTCGATGCCCGGGCTGACGCCGACCTTCGCCGAGGCCGTCGAGTTCCACAAGCCGTCGGCCGAGGCGAGCGCCATGTTCAGTGCCTGGTACGGCTTCCAGCACCCCGGCGGCGAGTTCGAGGTCTGCCTGCGGCCCGGCGGCGTCTTCTACGCGCCCCAGTTCCCGGCGAACTCGCGCTGGTGCGTCATGCCGAGCGGCGACGGCGCGAAGATCGGCATCGCCTGGGGCAAGTACGGCAACTACGAGCTGGCGGTCACGGACGCCGTGCTCCGGGAGCTGCAGGGCGCGGCGGTGCCGCCGTCGCCCAAGGACGCGCCGGGCCCGAACGACTGGCGCCGCATGCGCGCGATCCGGCCCCTGTCGCCCGCGGAGCTGAGCCTCATCGGGGCGACGGGCGGCGGCTCCGAGTGGTCCTTCGAGTACGAGGGCGGCGCGTTCAACGTCCAATTCCGCGGCGACTCCTACAACCACTTCGTGTGCGCGCAGTACAGCGCGCACAGCCACTGGAAGCTCACGAACGGCGACGAGGTCGCCATCAACTGGGGGCCCTACGGCAACTACGCGCTCAAGGTCGCCGGCGACGCGGGCGCGGGCTCGTCCGTCGGCAACCCGAAGGACTGGCGACGAATGAAGAAGCTCCGCGACCTCGAGCCCGCGGAGGCGAGCCAGCGGTGCACGGCCCACGACCACGACCACCACGGGTGAGCGCACCCCGCCCGCCCCCGCCCCGCAAATCACGGGGGCGCCCCCAGGTGAGCGCCGCAGGTCGACCGCGGCCGCCGTCCTCCGGCCCTGCGACACCGCCTGCGCGACGACGGCCTGCATCGGGCCGTGCTAGGTGCCGCCGGCGCTTAGCTGGCTTTTAATCATCGTCCCGGTCCGAGCGCCAGAATTGGACGATGTTCCAGAAGATCTCGTTCGGCAGAGGTCTCGAGGCGCGCGCGGACCTCTTCGACGAGCCCGGCGCGCCGAAGACGCGCTGGAGAACGGAATCGGACGAAGGAGGTCGCGCGCGGCCGCGAGCAAAGAGGCTTCGCAGCCGCACGAGTTCGACGCGCGGAGCGCGAGCGTAATTCTTCCATCCGCCGGCGCGTTTCACGTCGCGGATCAACGTTCTAGACGGGCTGTCGGCTTGTATTTCGTAGCCTTCAACGCAATGCAACTCGGCATCGTTTCCGTATTTGTCTACCATGGAAATGTCAGCACCACTGCGCAAAAGGAACTTAACGGCTTGCAGGTAATCATTTCTTGCGGCAATCATCAGCGGAGTAATTCGATTAGGTGAACTCTGCGCGTCGATCGCTGCGCCGTGCTTTAAGATGACTCCCGCCTCTCTGTGTGAGTGACAATAATGGAGCGGCGTAAATCCTACGGTATTTGCTTTTCGAACATCAGCGCCGTGTTCGACGAGCAGCTCGATAAGGCCGGTAAAATCAACAGCGTCCTCATCGTGCTCCCCCCCTCCGCCCTTCTTGAGAATGCTGATAAGAAAAGTATCTCCGAGAGCGCTCCCGTCCCAAGGTTCGTTCGAAGCCCACTGACTGCCCAGCAACCAATTCTCCAAGCCCTCCATGTCGCCTGCCCTGATACATGCGAGAATCTCGTCATGGTATACCGCTTCGTCGTCCGTGTCATCATACATCTCCTAGCGTCTCGCCGCGCGGCGGCGCGCGTCGGACGGCGAGCTTCGGGCGCGCAGCGGTCGGACGCGCCGCGCGCGCAGCCGACCGAGACCTCAGCCTCAAACTGAGGCAAAGCTGAACCTCAACTTAAACCCGGCAACCCGAAGCCGTCGATAATACGGCTGCCCGGCTCCCGCCAGCATGAGCGCCCGCCTGGAGCTCCCGCTGCGCAGCATCCGGCTCGTCATCGCCTACGCGGCGTCCTGGGACCCGAGCGACGACGCCGAGCGCTGGTTCAAGTTCGTCTCCCTGCTGAGCGTGTCGCGGTCCTTCCACGCGGCGCGGCCCCTGCTCTTCGAGCTGCTCGTCAACGCCCAGGCCCCCTGCAAGGCGCGCGTCGCCGAGCTCGAGGACCGCTTCATGTTCATCCGCCCGAGCTTCCGGGGCACGGCGCGCGGCACGCTGAAGAACGCCGTGAAGCAGCTGCGCACAGTAGAGACGCGCGAGCTCACCAAGGTCTTCCGGGCGCTGCGGCGCGGCGGCGTGGGCGCGCGCGAGGCCATGGTCCGGGCCGTCGCCGAGGCGACGCCCGGCGAGTTCTACGAGCGCCTCTGCGCCTGGTACGACCGGGAGCGCTTCCGGCTCCGCGCCGCGGTCCGCATGCGGAGCAAGCTCTACTACCAGCTCTGCAAGCTCCAGCTCGCCGGCGACGGCGCCGCGGCGGGCAGTTCGTTGGACGCCGACGCCGCGCGGCGGCTCCGGGACGCCCTCGCGCAGCCGCTCTGCGCCCTGAGCGACGCCGCGCGGTCGCGCGTCGCCTCCGCGACGGGGCTCCGGCCGCCGCCGCCGCCCAAGTTCTCCGCGGCCCTCCTCGAGCAGACGCGGGGCGAGATGCGCGCCGCGTCCCTGGCCAAGCCGCCGCCGAGCCACCCGTCGCCCTACGCCTACTTCCCGCCCCACTCCAACTCCGCGGCGCCGCACCCGGCGCCGGCCTTCGACCCGAGCGAGGCCCGGCTCCAGCGCGGCGTCTTCCGAGTCTAATGGAAAAAGCGTCGCGGACCGGGAGCCCGCGCGCCCGCGGTCTTCCGAGTTTACGCGTCAGGGAAAGGGCGGCTCGACGTCGCTCCCGAAGGCGTACGCCTCCCGCACGAGGACCTTCTCGTGGCGCCGAGAGTCGTCCTCGAGCGCGTAGAGCAGCGCCGAGGCCGTGATGCCGCGCTGCGTCGGCTCCACGGCGAGGCTGCGCAGCGCGTGGTGGAGGTCGACGCGCTGGTTCGCGTCGTCGCGCACGGCGCGGCACGTCGCGCGGGGATCCTTGGCGAGCCACGCGAGCAGGGGGCGGGGGAACACGTCGCTCCGCGAGAACGCGCGCGCGGCGAAGTAGAGCAGCGTGCGCGCCTACGGAGCGCGCCGGTTTCGTCGGTTTTCCCGGTCGACGTCTCTCGAATCGGCGACGCTCGGACGCCGGCGCGCGCCGTGTCGCCGTCCAGCGCCGCGAGGACCGCCGGCGACGTGCTCTGGAGCAGGCGCAGGGCCACGCGCGGGTCGCGGAACGCCGCGCGGAACGCGTCGTCGTAGCGCCGCTGCTTCGCGAGCGCCGCGGCGTCGCGCCACGCGCGCCGCGGCGTCCTCGCGCCCCGCGGTGCGACGGCGACGCTCCCGTCGGGCTCGTCGTGCCGCGCGGGCGTCGGCGCGGCCGCGGCGGGCTCGGGCGGCGGCCGCGCCGCCCGGACGTCCGCGACGTGGTCCGCGAGCGCGCGCTCGAAGCCTGTGCCGAATTCAAATCTTCAATTCGACTTCAATGTGAGCGTACGCGACAGTTTCGACGCAGGCTCTTCGGCTGTGCTTCGAAAACTCGACGAGAGCAAACGACTCGTCCAAAAATCAGCCGAATCGACTTCGATGTGACCGAGCTAGAGAATTCTGAAGTTTGGTGAGGACCACCCAAACCAGCGGTTGAATTCGGCACAGCTCGAAGCCCCTGCAGCGCTCCGCCAAAAGGTCGACGGACTTGGTCAGCGCGTCGGCGACGTCGTCGGGGACCTCGGCGACGGACGGCCGCTTCACGCGCACGCGCTTCGCGGAGCTCCGCCGCCGCCTCCAGGGCTTCGCCGCCGCGGCGGGCCCGGCGTCGTCGTCGTCGTCGTCGTCGAGGGGCGGTTTGGCGAAGTCGTCGTCGAAGTCGAGGGCCGCGGGCGGCGGGCGGCGCGCCCGCGCGGGCGTCGGCGCCGGCCGCGGGCTCGGCGCCGCGTCGAGCCAGGGCGCGTCGGGCGACGGCGGCGCGCGGGGGATGGGCGCCTCGGCGAGCCGCGACACGTCGAGCGCGGGCACGGGCGCGCCGCCGGGCCGCGCGCGCCGCGGCGACGGCGGCGTCGCCGGCCGGGGCCAGCCGTAGTCGACGGACGCGGCGTCGTCGTGGTTCGGCAGGCCGACGGCGCTCACGGGCAGCTTCGCGCCGAGCAGCGCGTTGACGTCGCGGCGGCTCGGCCGCGCCGCCGCGTGCTTCGCGTCGCGGCGCCGCGCGCGCAGCGCTTCCAGCGCGAGGAGCGCCCGCTTCGCGGCGTCGCGGACGTGCTTGACGCCGTGGTGCCGCGCGCGGTCGCAGGCGCCGACGAGCGGGCCGAGGACGAGCGCCGCGGCGGCCTGCGTGCAGTCGTTCGTCGCGAGCGCCTCGACGAGGTCGAGCGCGGCGGCCTTGTCGCGCCAGGCCAGCGCCTCCGCCGTCGTCGCCTCCGCCTCGACGCACCGCGCCGCGTGCCGCGCGAGCGCCGGCGCCGCGGCGTCGAGCGCCTCGACGTACGCGCCGTCCGCGCGCGCGAGGAGCCGCGGGTCGAACGCCGCGTTCGCGGCCGCGTCGGCGCGCCCGAGCGCCTGGGCGTCGGACCGCAGCTGGAGCAGGGCGCGCGCCGCGCGGCAGAAGGGCTCGAGCACGTCCCGGTGGCGCTTGCACGACTCGACGACCCACGACGCGAGCGGCGCGGCCGCGGGCGCGACGGCGAGCACGAACGCCGCGCGCGCGGCCATGGCCTCCTCCACGGTGCCCCGCTCCTCCCCCGCCTCCATGGCCCCGTCCAACGCCCAGCCCGGGGGCAGCGCCTCGTCCTGCGCCAGCGTCGCGCGCAGGTCCAGCGCCGCGTCGTCGTTCTCGCAGTGGAGCACCGCGCCGGTCCCGTCGCGGAGCAGCGTCGCGGCGACGGGGAGCGCGACGCCCCGCGACGCCGCGCGCCGCCGCAGATCGTCGAGCACGGCCGCCGGCGGCGCCGCGCCGACGTGCTTCGACGCCGGGGCCGCGTCGAGCCACACGGGCACGGGGCCCGGCCGGCCCTCGAGGACGGCCGCGAAGCAGTTGGCCACGGACCGCCGGCCCCGCGCGCGCGGCCGCGCGAGCACGAGCGTGAAGGGCGCCACGAGCACGTCCACGGGCAGGTGCGTAGACTCCTCCGGCGCGCCCCGCGCGGCCGCTAATGGAAAAACGTCGCGCGCGAGCGCGCCCGCGACCTGCGCCGAATTCAAAGCTTCAACTCGACTTCAATGTGCGCATATGCGACAGTTTCGACGCGATTCTTCGGCTGTGCTTCGAGAACTTGACGAGAGCAATCGATTCGTCCAAAAATCAGCCGAATCGACGTCGATTTGATCGAGCTAGAGAATTCTGAAGTTTGGTCGGGACCGCCCAAACCAGCGGTTGAATTCGGCACAGCCCGCGACGGCCGCGGCCTCGCCGCTCAGCGAGCTGCCCGCGCCCGACGCGCCCTGCGCGACGCCCGCGACGGCCCGCAGCGCCGCCCCGAGCTTCGGGACGCAGGCGCCCGGGTGGAGCCGCGCGACGGCCGCCAGGAGCAGGAGCACGTGGCGCCGCGCGGCGAGCGGCGCGCCGTCGTCCGCGAGCACCGCGGACGCGAGCCCGCCCGCCCGCGCGGTGTGCCGCGTGCCCAGTAATTCTTCAAAGAAGGCCGACGCGTCGCCCGGGCTCTCCAGGGCCTTGAGCTCGCCCCAGAGCTCGCCCGCGCCCGCGTGCCGCGAGTCCCGCTCGCGCAGCGCCGCGAGGCCGTCGCGGAGCCTGTCCCGGAGCGCGCGGTGGCCGCTGGAGATCTTGGACGGCGTGCCCGCCTGGAGCAGGGACGCCTCGGCGGACCGCGCGGCCTTCTGGAGGCGCTTCATGGCCACGTAGCGCGCCGACGACGCGCCGGAGAAGTCCGCGGAGCTCCGCGCGCGGCTCCGCGCCTGGGCAGGACAAGAGAGATGCAACGTCGCTTCAACGTGAGAGTTCCGCGCGCGCGCGTTCCGGAAACAGCATCCACGCTTCGAGACCGTTCCGAGAGATGATCGCTCGTCCAAAAATCAGCCAAAACGAGTGGAAAGCGGCCGAGATCGGAGCCTTTGAAGTTGGGAATGTCGCTCTCTTTTCCTGCCCGGCTCCGCGCCGTGTCGAGCGCCTGCGACGCCGCGCCGGCCGCGAGGGGCCGCGCGGGCGACGGCGGCACCCAGCCGCCCTTCTCCTGGTGCTCGCGGATCGGCGACAGGCCCCCGAGGCCCCGGAGCTCCACGGCCCCGTCGTCGGAGAAGGGCGGGCCCCGGCGCCGCGGCGCCGCGGCGTCGCGCGGCGGCCACGCGGCCGGCGGCGACGCGAGCTCGTCGTCGTCGTACTCCTCGGGCCGCCCCAGGATCCGCGCGACGGACGTCTCGAAGGCCGCGCGGCTCAGGCCCTCGGCGAAGAAGAAGACGAAGGACGCGAGGACCTCGCCCCGCGCCCTGCGCGCGCCGTTCGGCGCGGCGCCGAGCGGCAGCCACGTCGCCGTGAGGTGCACCGTCTTCGTGCCCGCCATGGCCTTGCCCCGCTCGAAGATCATGCGGAGCGGCACCACGGCTACACCGAGCGCGGCGTCGCCGTCGGCGTAGCCCGTCTCGCGCGCGACACCGTCGTCGCGGAGCGCCACCGCGCAGCAGCCGCCCTGCACGTCCTCGGGCGCGTCGAGCTTGAGCGCGAAGCAGAACTCGTTGTGCGTCTCCCAGGCCGGCGCGTCGCCGCCCCGGCAGGGCAGCGTCTCCTGCGGCTCCGCGTCCGCGTCGTGGACGTCGTCGAGCCGCGCGCACCAGACGCGTGCGACGACGTCCGAAGAGCCGAGGCCCCGCGCGCCCAGGACGCGGACGACGAGCCGCGGCTGCGCGGCGAGCTCGGCGCTGAAGCGCTTCTCCGGGCCGCCGACGGCGCTGCTCTTCCACTTCTCGCGCCGCGGCGACTCCGACGGCGTCGGCTTCGGCGGGCTCGCGGACCGCGGCCGCGGCTTCCTCGGGTTCGCCGCCAGCGGGTTGCCGGCGCGCCAGTTGCCCGCGTCGGGCGCCTCCATCTTCGTTTCCTGCATTGGGAGTGGGCGAGTTCACCGAGGCTGCCCAGTTGGCTCGTCCATCGTCTGCGGTCTCTCAACCGTTGGCCGTGTTGCGGCATCATCACCCATGGTGCTGCAAGATGCAGTGGGCCGCGTATCGAGTGGTGCTCCGGAGAGCGTCGACGCCCTCGGCCTCTCCAAGTAGTCTTTTCTACGCGCCGGGCCGGACCACAAACGACCGCCGCGCCGGGTTCGGTGCCATGTCGTCGAACGAGGGCCGCGCGTGGCACGAGAAGAAGAAGTCGCGGCGCTACAAGGTGAAGAAGAGCGGCGTGCTGCTGCGCGTGGGCTGCGACATGGGCTCGCGCCAGGTCGGGGAGCTCGCGGCGGGCACGGAGGTCGTGGTCACGGAGGACATGAAGATGAGCGGGTCGACGCGGCGCGTGCTCGTCGAGACGCCGCTCCGGGGCTGGTGCTCGGAGAAGAAGCTCGAGCCCTACGGGACGTCGCACGCGGTGCCCGCGGGTTTGGAGGGCCCCGACGAGGGCGAGCACGTCAAGACCGTGGAGATCAAGAGCAAGCACCAGCTCCGGGAGTTCCTCAAGCACAAGGAGAAGGAGAAGGTCTGGGAGCGGCAGCAGGCCGGCGAGGCGCACCTGCAGGAGCCGCAGCAGGCCTACGACTGGGAGGACCCCTACGAGCGCTGGGTCATGGACCAGCGGCCCGGCGAGGACCCCGAGGACCCCAAGGTGCGCGTCGCCTACGCCGCGCGGCTCCGGGGCGCCGGCGATTTGGACGGCGCGGAGCTCATGCTCCGCAAGGCGCTCGGCGACGAGCCGAGCCTCGCCAAGGCGCGGAGCCAGCTCGCCAAGGTCGTCGACGCGAAGAAGCGCCGCGAGCAGGCGCTGACGGCGGCCCTGGCGACGCCGGAGGCGCGGCTCGCCGACGCCGTGGCGAAGATCAAGGGCCGCGCGGACGCGGAGTTCAAGGTGAGCAACTGGCGGTCGGCGCTCCACTTCTACGGCTTGCTACTAGAGGGCATGACGGACGAGCCCGAGGTCGACGACGACGAGGAGGTCGACTCCGAGGAGGAGGCCGCGCGGCAAGAACGCGGGTTCCGCCTGGGGCGGCCCCTGCGCCTCTTGGACGGCGAGGTCGTCCGCGCGCCGGTCCGCGACTTCGACGGTCACGAGGCCGCGAACCTCCACGGCAACCGCAGCGCCTGCCTCGCGAAGCTGCGCAAGTTCGAGGAGGCCGAGGAGGAGGCGAGCCGGGCCCTGGAGCTGCGGCCGGACTGGGTCAAGGGCATCCGGCGGTTGGCCGTCGCGCTCGACGGCGGCGGGCGGCACGTCGAGGCGCAGTTCGCGCTGGAGCACGCGATGAGCATCAACCCCAACGACCCGGGCCTCCAGGCCGCGCGGCGCAACGCGGAGATCCGCTGCGAGCACTTCGAGCGGCGCGCCATGGAGGAGGCGCTCGACGAGTCGAAGACGTGGGCCGCGCATTTGGATCTGCTCCAGTGGCAGGATTTGGTCGACCCGGAGGAGGCGCCGCCGGAGATCAAGATCATCATGGAGCGCAAGGCCAAGCAGGAGCGCCGGGGCAAGAGCGCCCAGATCTTCATGACGGACAAGCAGAAGAAGCGCGTCGCGGACAAGAAGGCCGAAAGGCGCGACCGGCGCCAGGCGGATTTGGACCTCCCGCCCAAGCCCGAGCGCGACCCGGACTCGCGGAAGAAGGAGATCGAAAAGCTCAAGGCGGACCCGAACCGGCGCAAGAAGGACTGGTTCCCCTCGAGCTCCGAGGACGAGGCCGACGGCGCGTCGTCGGCGAGCTCCGAGTCGTCGCTCGACAGCGACGTCTTGCGGGCGACAGCGACAGCGACACGTCCTTTTCGAGCCAGGACAGCGACCGCTACAAGAAGTGGGGCGAGCGGTCCAAGGAGTACATCGCCCGCGACTTCGCGCTGCGGCGGCTCCGCGCGGACGCGCGCCTCGCGGCCGCGGCCGCCGCCGCCGCCGAGGACGAGCGGCGGCTCCAGCGCGCCAAGGACGGCGTCGAGCACACGCCCCAGCTCCTCGAGAACAGGCTCTCCAAGAAGCTCTGCGCCAAGGGCCTCAAGGTGTCCAACAAGGGCGCCAAGGTCGCCCAGTCCGCGTCGCGCGTGCGAGGCGCGTGCCTCGCGAGGGAGCCGCTGCCGGCGACGGGCGTCCACGTCTGGTGCGTCGCCCTCGACGGCGTCGGCCAGCCCTGCCTCGGCGTCGCCACCGAGGGCTGCGACCTGGCCAAGTGGCTCGGCGACGACGCCAAGGCCTGGAGCCTCTACATGCGCGACCACCGGGGCGTCATGGCGACGGCGCACGGCGGGTCGCGCGGCGACTACGACGCGGGCGCGGCGCGCGGCGGCATGATGATGGGCGTCAAGAAGGGCGACGCCGTGGGCTTCATGTGGGACGCCGACGCCAAGGAGTTGGACGTCTTCGTCAACGGCGCGTCCAAGGGCACGATCTTCGGCCCCGCGGACTTCCCCGCGGACGGCGCGCTCGACGGCGACGGCGAGCCCCTGCCGCCGTTGAAGCTCTTCCCCGCGGTGGGCTTCGAGGGCAACCAGGCCGAGAGCGGCGCCTACCGCTTCATCCCCGGCGTCTTCGACGACCCGGAAAGGTTGGAGAAGCTGGAATTGATCAAGCGGTTCAAGGTCGGCCGCGGCTTCTCGGGCAAGGACGGCAAGAACTTCCAGCTCGTCCACGCGGACGGGTCCCGCCACGAGCGCATGGACAAGCCGAAGATGGCCTACAACATGTGCCAGGTGCACCAGCGCGGCTCCGGCGACGGCGTCCACAACGCGGTGTGGTGCCAGACGGAGCAGGCGCGCTGGACGCAGAGCGTCTACAAGATCGAGGTCGTCGCGTTCAACAAGCCCGGGGACGTCGGCGCCCAGGACCTCGACGTCGTGCTGAAGACGCGCTACCTCAAGGCGTCGCACCGCGCCACGGGCGAGGTCTACGTCGAGGGCGCGCTGCACCGCGACGTCTACGCGGACGAGTCGCTCTGGTACGTCGACGACGACGGCGTCCTAAACTTCATGCTCGCGAAGAACCTGACCATGTACCACACCTACTTCTGCGTGTCCATGGGCAACTGGAGCCGCCTCTTCGAGTTCGACGAGGAGATGAGCGACGGCGACATGGACATGGACCAGACGGACCTCGACCGCGAGCGCAAGCGCATCGAGGACATCGCGTCCATGAAGAGCAGCCAGCAGGCCAAGTACGAGCTCGCCAAGCGCAAGCGCTGCGAGGACGCGGGGCTCCAGTGGCACTGGGTCCACAACTACGACGGGCCCAACGGCTACCAGATCGACCCGTCCTACGAGGCGCCGGGCCAGATCGGCTACGACATGCCCACGGACCGGGAGTTGGTGCTGCGCCAGGCGGGCTGCTTCAACGGGGCCTAGGGGGGGGGGACTCGATTTTTGTAGCGGCCGAAGCCGGTAATAACTAGTGACAGGGTTATGCACCCCGCGGCGGCGCGCGCGGCGGCCTGGGAGAGCTCCGCCGTCTCGCGCCGCAGCTTCGCGGCGGCCTTCTTGGAAGTCCTTTTTATTCATCCGCCCCGCTTCGAACTCAGCCGCGGCCTTGGCGAAGACCTGTTTGACGTCGTCGGCGTCGCGCTCGAGCTTGTGCAGCGCCGCCTTCGTCTTCCGCAGCGTCGGCGCCTCGGCCTCGATGGCGTCGGACACGCTCTCGAAGCGCTCGGCGAGCTCCCTGCCGGCCTCGCGGAGCGACGGCAGCCCGCTCTGGCGGAACGTCTGGGCGAAGAGCAGGCACGTGCCGACTTCGCCGCCGTGGAAGAGCAGGCTCGCGCCGAGGACCGTCTTCGCCGCCAGGCCGTACTTGTCGACGCCGCGCTTGATGCGCCGGGCGCCCTGCCGCGCCCACTTGACGGCGCTCTCCCGGGCCTTGTCGAGGTCGACGTCGTCGAGGTTCTCGACGCGGCGCAGTAGACCACCGACCTCGGGCAGCGACGACGGCGTGCGCATGGCGCTGCAGGTGCAGAGGAGCAGGGCAGCCCCGAGCGTGCGCATGGCGCTGCAGGTGCAGAGGAGCAGGGCAGCCCCGAGAACGCGTGCCATCGCGTCGCAAGAATCCGGAAGCGACGGCAACTTTGCGTTGTTGAGATTCAACCTAGCCAGAGCGCGGAATGTTCGGAGCGCGGGCTGCCAAAATGGCTGCCTCGGTCCGCGCATCACCATCTGAGGACGATGATCAGCAGCGAGAAGGCGCGCGAGACCGACCTTCAGCGCCCAGACCGCGCCGCATGGCATCAGAAGGCCGCGCGGGCTGCCAAAAGGCTGCCACGGAGTCCGACGCGCCGCCGCGCCGTCGGCGAGCGATCCCAGACGCCACCGGCCGCACGGCGACGCGGCGGACGAGCGGCACAGCTCGCAGCCGCCGGACAGAGCCACCCGACGTCGCGCGTCTGCGGCGGCAGATCGGCGATCTCCGCGCGCGAGGCTATCGCGGGATGGGGGACAAGCTCGAGGCCGAGCACGGCCTGGGGCCCTCGCGGTGGCGCCGCGCGGCGCGCGCGGCGCTGACGCCGGCCGCCGCCGCGGGCGGGCTCGTCGGAGGCGCCGCGTACTACGCGTCCGTGTGCGCCGCGCTGGGCGTCCTGCAGGGCGCGCGCCTGGCGCGGGGCAGGGCGTTCGTCAACCTGTTTCCCAACGGGTTCGACCGAGAGAT
>NW_008705619.1:76975-78433 GCF_000186865.1 Aureococcus anophagefferens
CCTAGGGGGGGGGGGGACTCGATTTTTGTAGCGGCGGCCAGCCGGTAATAACTAGTTACAGGGTTATTTGCGGACCTCGTCGAGCGCCGCGCGCCCGCCGCGCGCGGCGCCGCCGCCCTGGAGCTGCTCCGCGAGCGGGACGACGGCCGACCGCGCCGCCGCGCCGATGTCCTCGCCGACGGCGAGGCCGAGGGAGATCTTGCCCGCCGCGGGCTTGGTAGCCACGGCGACGCACGCCAGCAGGCTCTGCCACGCGCTATTCAGCGCGCGCTTGATCGCGTCCGGGTCCAGCGCCTCCACCAGATGCGCGATACTCGACGACCCCGCGGCGGCGCGCGCGGCGGCCTGGGAGAGCTCCGCCGTCTCGCGCCGCAGCTTCGCGGCGGCCTTCTGGAAGTCCTTTTTATTCATCCGCCCCGCTTCGAACTCCGCCGCGGCCTTGGCGAAGACCTGTTTGACGTCGTCGGCCTCGCGCTCGAGCCTGTGCAGCGCCGCCTTCGTCTTCCGCAGCGTCGGCGCCTCGGCCTCGATGGCGTCGGACACGCTCTCGAAGCGCTCGGCGAGCTCCCTGCCGGCCTCGCGGAGCGACGGCAGCCCGCTCTGGCGGAACGTCTGGGCGAAGAGCAGGCACGTGCCGACTTCGCCGCCGTGGAAGAGCAGGCTCGCGCCGAGGACCGTCTTCGCCGCCAGGCCGTACTTGTCGACGCCGCGCTTGATGCGCCGGGCGCCCTGCCGCGCCCACTTGACGGCGCTCTCCCGGGCCTTGTCGAGGTCGACGTCGTCGAGGTTCTCGACGCGGCGCAGTAGACCACCGACCTCGGGCAGCGACGACGGCGTGCGCATGGCGCTGCAGGTGCAGAGGAGCAGGGCAGCCCCGAGCGTGGTGCGCATGGCGCTGCAGGTGCAGAGGAGCAGGGCAGCCCCGAGCGTGCGGAGTGCCATCGCAAGAATCCGGAAGCGACGGCAATATGCGTTCCCCTGGCCGATGTTGAAGTGAGTGATGCGGAGCATGGAAGGTTCGCGGAGCGGGCTGCCAATGCCTGCCTCGCATTCGAGTAGTCCTGGACAGAGAGAAGGCACGCGTGCAACGCGAGACCGACGGTTAGCGCCTCGGCAAGCTGGCGGCGGCACCAAGACCGGCCGCACGGCGACGCGGCGGACAGAGCCAACCGACGTCGCGCGCCTGCGGCGGCAGATCGGCGATCTCCGCGCGCGAGGCTATCGCGGGATGGGGGACAAGCTCGAGGCCGAGCACGGCCTGGGGCCCTCGCGGTGGCGCCGCGCGGCGCGCGCGGCGCTGACGCCGGCCGCCGCCGCGGGCGGGCTCGTCGGAGGCGCCGCGTACTACGCGTCCGCGTGCGCCGCGCTGGGCGTCCTGCAGGGCGCGCGTTTGGCGCGGGGCAGGGCGTTCGTCAACATGTTTCCCAACGGGTTCGACCGAGAGATGGACTCCGAGAC
>NW_008705619.1:78483-80778 GCF_000186865.1 Aureococcus anophagefferens
GATCGCGCATCGTCCGGACCCGCCGTACTCCGCGCAGAGCGCGTGGCTCTTCTTCACGTAGAGCCGCCCCGACAGCGCCGAGCTCGTGCCCTGGAGGTGCCTGATCGACGTCGCGAGCACGCTGTGGTCGATGAGCACCGTGAAGCGCTCCGCGGCCATGACGTAGTTCGTCCGCTCCGACGCGACGTCGTAGACCTGGGGGCACGTCGCGGGCCCGTGCGTCGCGTTGCAGACGAGGCGCTGTTCCAGCGTCGTGATCCGCGTCGACACGAGCAGGCTGCTGTCCATGGTCTGCTGCGCGCCGATCTGCTCGTAGAACTCGCACGTGCGCTTGTTGCCGGCGTAGGGCAGCGCCGACTGCGCGCAGTACGCCGCGTCCGCGGGCGAGCCGTAGTCGTTGAGGCAGCCCGGATCCGTGGGGTCGCAGTTGCCCCGTGTGGGCTGCTGCAGCGTGAACCGGCACGCGCCCGTGAGCGGCGACTTCTCGAGGTAGAGCCCCTCGTACCACAGGCTGTAGAGGCCGACGTAGCCGCTCACGGCGAGCGTGAGCAGCAGCTTCGTGAGGCCGAGCCGCCGGTCGCGGATCTGCACGTACTTGATCGTCGAATAGGAGAAGACGTCGTCGACGTCGCGCCCGAAGAGGTGCGACGGACAGACCATGCTCGTGCGCGCCACTGCAGCTGAGGAAGCCTACGCGCCCATGCTTGTGGGCTGCTGCAGCATCGCCTGCTTACTTGCGCCAGGGCAATGGTGCAGTGGACGCTGCCGCCCGCCCGCTCGAGCTGCGCGCGCCGCCGGTCGCCTCCGCGGTCATGGTCGCGCGCCGAAGGCTGGCCCTCGCGGCCCTGGCCTCGCTCGCGCACTTGCTCAACGCCGAGAGCGACTTCGTCATGGTCGACGTGCCGGCGACGTCGAAGCGCTGCGTCGGCGAGGAGTTCCCCGACGACTCGCTGGGCAAGTGGTCCTTCGTCGTCATGGGGTCGGAGAAGCACAAGGCGGACCCCACGAAGTCGAGCAAGGTGCGCGTCACGGTGAAGAACCCGCGGAAGAAGCTGATGTGGAGCGAGAGCCTCGACTTCACGGAGAAGACGTTCTCGTTCACGACCAAGGTGCCCGGCCTGCACAAGGCCTGCGTCGAGAACCACCACAGCAAGCCCCAGCGCGTGTCCATCGCCGTGGACCAGGGCTGGGGCGTGCGCGACTACGACGGCGTCAGCGACAGCGTCTTCGGGCCCGTCGAGAAGCAGCTCGACGACAGCGAGCACATGCTCAAGGACATCGCCGCGGAGATGGACGCGGCCATCGAGCGCGAGTCCGACCTGCGCGACGCGTCCGAGAGCGGCCGCGACCGCGTCGAGCTCTTCGGCGTCATCTCCATGGGCGTGCTCTTCGCGACGGCGTGCTGGCAGATCATCTACCTCCGCTCCTTCTTCCGCTCGAAGAAGCTCCTCTGATCCGAACACTCGGCGCGCCTTCGTTGCTAAGACGGGCTCCTCCATGTCGTGCGCGCGCGCGGCCATCTAAGGCGGGCTCCATGTCGTGGCAGCGCTAGCGGCGGCGCCGTGGGCAGCGCCACGTCTCCGAGTCGCGTCCTTCAACGTAAGCGCCAACGGGCCTCCAGACTGGTGGCTTCCTCGGGCAGCTTCCTAAAAGGATGGTCCTCCGCGTCCTTCTCGCCATGGTCGTCGCCGCCGCGCGCGCCGCCGCGCCGCCGGAGGGCATGGTCGTCGGCAGCGTGTCCCAGCCCTTGACCGCCGCGGACGGGTCCGAGTACCTCATCTTCCTGCCCCCAAGCTGGACCGGCGAGGACGCCGCCCACCCCGTGCTCCTCTTCCTCCACGGCGTCGGCGGCATCAACAACGGCAAGGGCTGCCGGGACCCGGGCCTGCGGACGCAGTTCCCGCCAGCGTCCCGCGGCCGCGACGATTTTCGAGAGATGTGGGGTGGACATCGTCGCCGTCGCGCTCGCTAGGTTCCCGCTCCTCGACCCCGCCTACGCGGCGGGCGTGGCCCACATCGTCGTCGTGCCCGTCGCGCGACGCCGCGACTGGCGGCACCACTTCGAGTCGTCGATGGCGCTGGTGGACATGGCCCTGGCGACGCTCGGCGGCGACCCGGACCGCGTGGCCGTCGCCGGGCAGAGCATGGGCGGCCACGGCGCGTACGTGTACGCGTCGCGGATGGCGCCGGGCCGCTTCTCGGCCGTCGTCGCCGCGTGCGGCTACCTCGACGAGGACGACGCGACGGCCGCGCCCGACGCCGTCGTCGGGCCCCTCGCGCGCACGCCGCTCTGGT
>NW_008705619.1:80828-82355 GCF_000186865.1 Aureococcus anophagefferens
GCGGTGGGGCAGCGCGCCGCGCTGCTTGAGGGCGCGGATGATCCACCGGAAGTCGAACTCGTTCATCACGACGTCGTGCCAGCGCGGCCCCGCCTTCAAGGAGCTCGCCTTGCGCGTTTCCCTCAGGTGGAGGTGGTAGCCCTCGAGCGGGGACGACGTGCGGAGGCAGCGGTAGACGACGAAGCCCGTCGCGAGCTTCTTCTTGGGCACGTAGAGCTCGACGTCCGGGTGGTCCGACAGGTAGCCCTTGCGCACGTAGCGCATCTCGTTGTCGAACCGCTTCTTGTGGCCCGCGCGGAAGAAGGCCTGGCCCGTCTCGGCGTCCTTCAGGCCCTTGAAGAAGTCGTAGACCTTGGTGAGGTCGCGCTCGAGCACGTCGGGCTCGGGGATGAACCGTCGAACCATTCGTCGCACGTACCGCCGCGGGATCTTCTTGATCTGGTCCTCGGCCATGCCGCGGCGCCGCAGGTGCGCGTTGAGGCGGTTCAACTCGCCTTCCTTGATCTTGTACACCGCGTCCGAGGTCGCAGTGCAAAAGTACTTGTAGAGGGTCGAGTTCTTGGACACGGCGAGCAAAAACCAGTTCGCCATCCAGTGGCGAGGGTCGTACTTGATGCGTAGCCCTCGGAGCCGGCGGAGCCGTTGGCGAAGCTGCTCCTCCGCGGGCGCGCCGTCGGCCGGTTCGAGCGTCGCGGCGGGCGTCGCGGACGAGCGCCCGCGCCGTGAGATCACGAGGTGCCGGTCGACGCACTCGTCGCCGACGCTCTCGCTGTTGAGGCCCAGGTCGCGAGCGAGCTCGTGGATGTCGCGCCGGACGCTCTTGTCGAGGAACGTCGGGAGCTCCAGCGACTCCGCGACGTTCGAGCCCTCGTACTCGACGACGAGCTTCGTCGCCGCGGCGAGCACGGAGTCGGGCGGCGCCTCCTGCTCGACGTCGTCGTTGGGCAGGTCGCCGACGTCGTCCGCGTCGTCGTCCGCGCCGTCGTCCTCGCCGTCGTCCGCGCCGTCGTCCGCCGCGCCGTCGTCCCCGCCGTCGAGCTCCGCGGCGCCGTCGGCGAGGACACGACCCTCGGCGTCGCCATCTAGCTCGGCGTCGCCGTCCGCTTCGGCATCGCCGTCGTCCTGGGCCGCGGCTCGGTCGCGCGGCGCGACCCAAACCCAGCCCCGGAGCTTCGGGTCCAAGAGCGCCGCGTGGACCATGAACGTCGCGGCGGCGTCGTTCGCCGCGTACTGCTGCGCGTCCTGGTCCAGCGGCCACTCGTCCCATCGCCCGTAGCGGCCGCCGCCGCCGAGCTCCTTGTCGAGCGTCCGGTTGAGGAGCTCCATCACCAAGTCCGCGAGGGACCAGCGGCGCTTCTGGCTCTTCAGCGTGTCGTTCGCAAGGTCGGAGAGCTCGATGATCTCGCCCTTGACCTCCACGCCCTCGTACTGCTTCGTCAGGCGCGTGATGTCGCCCTGGAAGTTGACGCCGATCTTCTCGATGCCCTCGTTCCGGAGGATGGCCGCGAGCCCCGCGGGACCGAGTCG
>NW_008705619.1:84211-86324 GCF_000186865.1 Aureococcus anophagefferens
CGGTCCGGGTCGCGGAAGGACCTCGGCGAGGGCATCTCCGCGCGGCCCATCCCGCCCCTGCGGCCGGCGAAGCATTTCTGGTAGTCCCCTCTTAAGCAAGCAAGCGCACGCTAGCTAGGGCTAAGCCTTCTTAAGACGCGCGGAGATGACGTAGTCGAAGCCGTAGATGACGCCCTTGTCGCCGAGGACCGCCTTGGCCTTGGCGTCGAGCGCGTCGATCTGCGCGCGGACCGCGGCGGCGACGGCTGCGTCGGCGAAGTGGGGCAGCTTGCGCCGCGCGACGTCGAGCTGCTTCTTCACCGTGGCGTGCTTCCACACCTGAGATTCAACGTGAGTGTTCCGCGCGCGCGCGTTCCGGAAAAAGCATCCACGCTTCGAGAGCGTTCCGAGAGATGATCGCTCGTCCAAAAATCAGCCGAAACGACTGGAAATCGACCGAGATAGGAGCCTTTGAAGTCGGGAATTTCGCTCTCTTTTCCTGCCCTGTTCCAGACGACGCCGTAGGACTTCCAGGGGTCCACGACCTCGAAGCCGGACCGCTCGAGGTGGCGGATGACCCAGGAGGGCGGGAACTCGCGGTAGGGCCGGTGCGCCGCGAGGAGGATGCAGGCGTCGCGGAGCCGCGCCGTGTCGACGACGATCTGCTGCGCGGCGTCGGTCGGCGGCGGCGCCGTCGTCGCGTAGACCGGGTTGAGGCCGACGACGTGGACGAGCGCGTCCTCCGCGCAGAGCGGCCGGAGCTCGTCGAAGAACGCGTCCTGGAGGAAGGGCGTGAAGCCGTCCATGGACCCGACGAGGTAGTCGCAGAGCACCGTGTCGAAGCGCGCCACCGTCAACGGCGGCGCCGCGCCGGGCACGCACCACTTGCCCTCGACGAGCGCGTCGCCGCGCGCGGAGTCGAGCGCCGCGCGCGCGTCGGACGCGCCCTTGCCCTCGCCGGCGCTCGCGTCGGCCGTGACGGCCGTCACGCTGGAGACGGCGTCTTTGGGCAGCGTGCCGAGCCACTTGAGGCTGTGGCCGCCCGTGCCGGCGTCGAGGATGTGCCCGAAGGGCTGGGCCGCCTCGTCGTGCACCTCCTCGATGCGCCGGAATAAAGGGTCGACCGTGCGCGGGCTCGCGAGGATCTGCGGCTTCTTGAGGCCACCGACGAGCCCGCTCATGCTGGCGGTGAGGAGCCGCGCGCGCATGCGATGCCGCAGCGTCGATGCAGCTCGTTCGGCGAGCCGATGGTCGCGCCGGCAACGAGCACTTCAACGAGCAGGGCAACATGCGAGCTTTTACCAAAAAAAAGGAGAAGAGCCCCCTCAAGCGCCCGTCGCCTTGGGCGGCGCCGGCGGGACGAGGTCCGCGTCGGTGTAGATGAGGGACTTGGGCGAGGAGAACTGGCGCCAGCCGTCCTCGCCGCTGTGGTAGCCGAAACCGCTGGCCTTGTGGCCGATCCAGGGGCAGGACGGCGGCGCGGACGCGACGGTCCAGTTGTTGATGCCGACCTGGCCCGCCTTGATCTGCATGGCGCAGCGCCGCGCCTTGACCAGGTCCTGCGTGTAGACGTAGGCCGCGAGGCCGTAGTCCGTGTCGTTCGAGAGCCGCACGGCCTCGGCCTCCGAGCCGTCGAACTTCGTGAGGCAGACGACGGGGCCGAAGAGCTCGTCGCGCGACATGGCGCAGGCGTGGGGCACGTCGGCGAGAAGCGTCGCCGGGTAGAAGTTCGGGCCCTGGGCCGCGGGCGCCGAGCAGACCTTGCGCGCGCCGGCGTCGAGCGCGGCGTTGACCAGGTTGGCGACGTTGTCGCGCTGCAGCGACGAGCAGAGCGGGCCGATCTTCGATTTTTCGTCCTTGCCCGGGCCCGCCCGCTGCGCCGCCGTCAGCGCCGCGCACTTGGCCTCGAACTGGTCGTAGATGGCTTCCGCGACATAGACGCGCTCGACGGCGCAGCAGACCTGGCCGCAGTTGTAGAGGCTAAAGGTCACGGCGTCCTCGGCGGCCTTGTCGAGGTCCGCGTCGTCGAAGACGACCATGGGGTCCTTGCCGCCGAGCTCGAGCACGAGCCGCTTCAGGTTGTCGGCGCACGACGCCATGATCTCTTTTCCCGTCGCGGAGCTGCCCGTCATCG